>NW_026696846.1:0-265125 GCF_030435755.1 Ochotona princeps | reverse complement strand
TGGTGAAGGGCATATTGAAGAAGGATCAGCCGAGTGGTTCTTGTGGGAGAACAACTCCATTTGGCTCACTAACTTCACACACCATCAGGCTTCCAAGCAGCTCTCAAGGAAACTCAGTTTCACACTCTATGTTTAGTGCCCATTGAATGCATTATCTAGGAATGAACCTGGTAGAGCATCCCACACAAACGAATGCTCCACATGCGGGTTTCACATGCCACCAACTCCACATTCACAGGCAACTTCAGCGCCACAGCCGTTTTCAGATAGCCCTCAATGCAAAGGCTCTAGACGCAAATATTGGTGTGAGAGCTAATTCAATCAAGGAAACACAGCATGTTGGTGAAGGGCATATTGAAGAAGGATCAGCCGAGTGGTTCTTGTGGGAGAACAACTCCATTTGGCTCACTAACTTCACACACCATCAGGCTTCCAAGCAGCTCTCAAGGAAACTCAGTTTTCGCACTCTATGCTTAGTGCCCTTTGAGTGCATTATCTAGGAATGAACCTGGTAGAGCATCCCACACAAAACGAATGCTCCACAGGCGGGTTTCACATGCCACCAACTCCACATTCACAGGCAACTTCAGCGCCACAGCCGTTTTCAGATAGCCCTCAATGCAAAGGCTCTAGACGCAAATATTGTGTGAGAGCTAATTCAATCAAGGAAAACACTGCATGTTGGTGAAGGGCATATTGAAGAAGGATCAGCCGAGTGGTTCTTGTGGGAGAACAACTCCATTTGGCTCACTAACTTCACACACCATCAGGCTTTAAGGCAGCTCTCAAGGAAACTCAGTTTTCACACTCTATGTTTAGTGCCCTTTGAGTGCCTAGGACTGAAATGAAGCTTGGTGAGCATCCCACACAAACGAATGCTCCACTTGCGGGTTTCACATGCCACCAACTCCACATTCACAGGCAACTTCAGCGCCACAGCCGTTTTCAGATAGCCCTCAATGCAAAGGCTCTAGACGCAAGTATTGGTGTGAGAGCTAATTCAATCAAGGAAACACTGCATGTTGGTGAAGGGCATATTGAAGAAGGATCAGCCGAGTGGTTCTTGTGGGAGAACAACTCCATTTGGCTCACTAACTTCACACACCATCAGGCTTCCAAGCAGCTCTCAAGGAAACTCAGTTTTCACACTCTATGCTTAGTGCTCTTTGAGTGCATTATCTAGGAATGAACCTGTAGAGCATCCCACACAAACGAATGCTCCACATGCGGGTTTCACATGCCACCAACTCCACATTCACAGGCAACTTCAGCGCCACAGCCGTTTCAGATAGCCCTCAATGCAAAGGCTCTAGACGCAAATATTGGTGTGAGAGCTAATTCAATCAAGGAAACACTGCATGTTGGTGAAGGGCATATTGAAGAAGGATCAGCCGAGTGGTTCTTGTGGGAGAACAACTCCATTTGGCTCACTAACTTCACACACCATCAGGCTTCCAAGCAGCTCTCAAGGAAACTCAGTTTTCACACTCTATGTTTAGTGCCCATTGAATGCATTATCTAGGAATGAACCTGGTAAAGCATCCCACACAAACGAATGCTCCACATGCGGGTTTCACATGCCACCAACTCCACATTCACAGGCAACTTCAGCGCCACAGCCGTTTTCAGATAGCCCTCAATGCAAAGGCTCTAGACGCAAATATTGGTGTGAGAGCTAATTCAATCAAGGAAACACAGCATGTTGGTGAAGGGCATATTGAAGAAGGATCAGCCGAGTGGTTCTTGTGGGAGAACAACTCCATTTGGCTCACTAACTTCACACACCATCAGGCTTCCAAGCAGCTCTCAAGGAAACTCAGTTTTCACACTCTATGCTTAGTGCCCTTTGAGTGCATTATCTAGGAATGAACCTGGTAGAGCATCACACACAAACGAATGCTCCACATGCGGGTTTCACATGCCACCAACTCCACATTCACAGGCAACTTCAGCGCCACAGCCGTTTTCAGATAGCCCTCAATGCAAAGGCTCTAGACGCAAATATTGGTGTGAGAGCTAATTCAATCAAGGAAACACTGCATGTTGGTGAAGGGCATATTGAAGAAGGATCAGCCGAGTGGTTCTTGTGGGAGAACAACTCCATTTGGCTCACTAACTTCACACACCATCAGGCTTCCAAGCAGCTCTCAAGGAAACTCAGTTTTCACACTCTATGCTTAGTGCCCTTTGAGTGCATTATCTAGGAATGAACCTGGTAGAGCATCACACACAAACGAGTGCTCCACATGCGGGTTTCACATGCCACCAACTCCACATTCACAGGCAACTTCAGCGCCACAGCCGTTTTCAGATAGCCCTCAATGCAAAGGCTCTAGACGCAAATATTGGTGTGAGAGCTAATTCAATCAAGGAAACACTGCATGTTGGTGAAGGGCATATTGAAGAAGGATCAGCCGAGTGGTTCTTGTGGGAGAACAACTCCATTTGGCTCACTAACTTCACACACCATCAGGCTTCCAAGCAGCTCTCAAGGAAACTCAGTTTTCACACTCTATGCTTAGTGCCCTTTGAGTGCATTATCTAGGAATGAATCTGGTAGAGCATCACACACAAACGAATGCTCCACATGCGGGTTTCACATGCCACCAACTCCACATTCACAGGCAACTTCAGCGCCACAGCCGTTTTCAGATAGCCCTCAATGCAAAGGCTCTAGACTCAAATATTGGTGTGAGAGCTAATTCAATCAAGGAAACACTGCATGTTGGTGAAGGGCATATTGAAGAAGGATCAGCCGAGTGGTTCTTGTGGGAGAACAACTCCATTTGGCTCACTAACTTCACACACCATCAGGCTTCCAAGCAGCTCTCAAGGAAACTCAGTTTTCACACTCTATGCTTAGTGCCCTTTGAGTGCATTATCTAGGAATGAACCTGGTAGAGCATCACACACAAACGAATGCTCCACATGCGGGTTTCACATGCCACCAACTCCACATTCACAGGCAACTTCAGCGCCACAGCCGTTTTCAGATAGCCCTCAATGCAAAGGCTCTAGACCCAAATATTGGTGTGAGAGCTAATTCAATCAAGGAAACACTGCATGTTGGTGAAGGGCATATTGAAGAAGGATCAGCCGAGTGGTTCTTGTGGGAGAACAACTCCATTTGGCTCACTAACTTCACACACCATCAGGCTTCCAAGCAGCTCTCAAGGAAACTCAGTTTTCACACTCTATGCTTAGTGCCCTTTGAGTGCATTATCTAGGAATGAACCTGGTAGAGCATCCCACACAAACGAATGCTCCACATGCGGGTTTCACATGCCACCAACTCCACATTCACAGGCAACTTCAGCGCCACAGCCGTTTTCAGATAGCCCTCAATGCAAAGGCTCTAGACGCAAATATTGGTGTGAGAGCTAATTCAATCAAGGAAACACTGCATGTTGGTGAAGGCGCATATTGAAGAAGGATCAGCCGAGTGTTCTTGTGGGAGAACAACTCCATTTGGCTCACTAACTTCACACACCATCAGGCTTCCAAGCAGCTCTCAAGGAAACTCAGTTTTCACACTCTATGCTTAGTGCCCTTTGAGTGCATTATCTAGGAATGAACCTGGTAGAGCATCCACACAAACGAATGCTCCACATGCGGGTTTCACATGCCACCAACTCCACATTCACAGGCAACTTCAGCGCCACAGCCGTTTTCAGATAGCCCTCAATGCAAAGGCTCTAGACGCAAATATTGGTGTGAGAGCTAATTCAATCAAGGAAACACTGCATGTTGGTGAAGGGCATATTGAAGAAGGATCAGCCGAGTGGTTCTTGTGGGAGAACAACTCCATTTGGCTCACTAACTTCACACAACATCAGGCTTCCAAGCAGCTCTCAAGGAAACTCAGTTTTCACACTCTATGCTTAGTGCCCTTTGAGTGCATTATCTAGGAATGAACCTGGTAGAGCATCACACACAAACGAATGCTCCACATGCGGGTTTCACATGCCACCAACTCCACATTCACAGGCAACTTCAGCGCCACAGCCGTTTTCAGATAGCCCTCAATGCAAAGGCTCTAGACGCAAATATTGGTGTGAGAGCTAATTCAATCAAGGAAACACTGCATGTTGGTGAAGGGCATATTGAAGAAGGATCAGCCGAGTGGTTCTTGTGGGAGAACAACTCCATTTGGCTCACTAACTTCACACACCATCAGGCTTCCAAGCAGCTCTCAAGGAAACTCAGTTTTCACACTCTATGCTTAGTGCCCTTTGAGTGCATATCTAGGAATGAAGCTGGTAGAGCATCCACACAAACGAATGCTCCACATGCGGGTTTCACATGCCACCAACTCCACATTCACAGGCAACTTCAGCGCCACAGCCGTTTTCAGATAGCCCTCAATGCAAAGGCTCTAGACGCAAATATTGGTGTGAGAGCTAATTCAATCAAGGAAACACTGCATGTTGGTGAAGGGCATATTGAAGAAGGATCAGCCGAGTGGTTCTTGTGGGAGAACAACTCCATTTGGCTCACTAACTTCACACACCATCAGGCTTCCAAGCAGCTCTCAAGGAAACTCAGTTTTCACACTCTATGCTTAGTGCCCTTTGAGTGCATTATCTAGGAATGAACCTGGTAGAGCATCCCACACAAACGAATGCTCCACATGCGGGTTTCACATGCCACCAACTCCACATTCACAGGCAACTTCAGCGCCACAGCCGTTTTCAGATAGCCCTCAATGCAAAGGCTCTAGACGCAAATATTGGTGTGAGAGCTAATTCAATCAAGGAAACACTGCATGTTGGTGAAGGGCATATTGAAGAAGGATCAGCTGAGTGGTTCTTGTGGGAGAACAACTCCATTTGGCTCACTAACTTCACACACCATCAGGCTTCCAAGCAGCTCTCAAGGAAACTCAGTTTTCACACTCTATGTTTAGTGCCCATTGAATGCATTATCTAGGAATGAACCTGGTAGAGCATCCCACACAAACGAATGCTCCACATGCGGGTTTCACATGCCACCAACTCCACATTCACAGGCAACTTCAGCGCCACAGCCGTTTTCAGATAGCCCTCAATGCAAAGGCTCTAGACGCAAATATTGGTGTGAGAGCTAATTCAATCAAGGAAAACACTGCATGTTGGTGAAGGGCATATTGAAGAAGGATCAGCCGAGTGGTTCTTGTGGGAGAACAACTCCATTTGGCTCACTAACTTCACACACCATCAGGCTTCCAAGCAGCTCTCAAGGAAACTCAGTTTTCACACTCTATGTTTAGTGCCCTTTGAGTGCATTATCTAGGAATGAACCTGGTAGAGCATCCCACACAAAGGAATGCTCCACATGCGGGTTTCACATGCCACCAACTCCACATTCACAGGCAACTTCAGCGCCACAGCCGTTTTCAGATAGCCCTCAATGCAAAGGCTCTAGACGCAAATATTGGTGTGAGAGCTAATTCAATCAAGGAAACACTGCATTTTGGTGAAGGGCATATTGAAGAAGGATCAGCCGAGTGGTTCTTGTGGGAGAACAACTCCATTTGGCTCACTAACTTCACACACCATCAGGCTTCCAAGCAGCTCTCAAGGAAACTCAGTTTTCACACTCTATGCTTAGTGCCCTTTGAGTGCCTACGACTGAAATGAAGCTTGGTGAGCATCCCACATAAACGAATGCTCCACATGCGGGTTTCACATGCCACCAACTCCACATTCACAGGCAACTTCAGCGCCACAGCCGTTTTCAGATAGCCCTCAATGCAAAGGCTCTAGACGCAAATATTGGTGTGAGAGCTAATTCAATCAAGGAAACACTGCATGTTGGTGAAGGGCATATTGAAGAAGGATCAGCCGAGTGGTTCTTGTGGGAGAACAACTCCATTTGGCTCACTAACTTCACACACCATCAGGCTTCCAAGCAGCTCTCAAGGAAACTCAGTTTTCACACTCTATGCTTAGTGCCCTTTGAGTGCATTATCTAGGAATGAACCTGGTACAGCATCACACGCAAACGAATGCTCCACATGCGGGTTTCACATGCCACCAACTCCACATTCACAGGCAACTTCAGCGCCACAGCCGTTTTCAGATAGCCCTCAATGCAAAGGCTCTAGACGCAAATATTGGTGTGAGAGCTAATTCAATCAAGGAAAACACTGCATGTTGGTGAAGGGCATATTGAAGAAGGATCAGCCGAGTGGTTCTTGTGGGAGAACAACTCCATTTGGCTCACTAACTTCACACACCATCAGGCTTTAAGGCAGCTCTCAAGGAAACTCAGTTTTCACACTCTATGTTTAGTGCCCTTTGAGTGCCTAGGACTGAAATGAAGCTTGGTGAGCATCCCACATAAACGAATGCTCCACTTGCGGGTTTCACATGCCACCAACTCCACATTCACAGGCAACTTCAGCGCCACAGCCGTTTTCAGATAGCCCTCAATGCAAAGGCTCTAGACGCAAGTATTGGTGTGAGAGCTAATTCAATCAAGGAAACACTGCATGTTGGTGAAGGGCATATTGAAGAAGGATCAGCCGAGTGGTTCTTGTGGGAGAACAACTCCATTTGGCTCACTAACTTCACACACCATCAGGCTTCCAAGCAGCTCTCAAGGAAACTCAGTTTTCACACTCTATGCTTAGTGCTCTTTGAGTGCATTATCTAGGAATGAACCTGGTAGAGCATCCCACACAAACGAATGCTCCACATGCGGGTTTCACATGCCACCAACTCCACATTCACAGGCAACTTCAGCGCCACAGCCGTTTTCAGATAGCCCTCAATGCAAAGGCTCTAGACGCAAATATTGGTGTGAGAGCTAATTCAATCAAGGAAACACTGCATGTTGGTGAAGGGCATATTGAAGAAGGATCAGCCGAGTGGTTCTTGTGGGAGAACAACTCCATTTGGCTCACTAACTTCACACACCATCAGGCTTCCAAGCAGCTCTCAAGGAAACTCAGTTTTCACACTCTATGTTTAGTGCCCATTGAATGCATTATCTAGGAATGAACCTGGTAGAGCATCCCACACAAACGAATGCTCCACATGCGGGTTTCACATGCCACCAACTCCACATTCACAGGCAACTTCAGCGCCACAGCCGTTTTCAGATAGCCCTCAATGCAAAGGCTCTAGACGCAAATATTGGTGTGAGAGCTAATTCAATCAAGGAAACACAGCATGTTGGTGAAGGGCATATTGAAGAAGGATCAGCCGAGTGGTTCTTGTGGGAGAACAACTCCATTTGGCTCACTAACTTCACACACCATCAGGCTTCCAAGCAGCTCTCAAGGAAACTCAGTTTTCGCACTCTATGCTTAGTGCCCTTTGAGTGCATTATCTAGGAATGAACCTGGTAGAGCATCCCACACAAAACGAATGCTCCACATGCGGGTTTCACATGCCACCAACTCCACATTCACAGGCAACTTCAGCGCCACAGCCGTTTTCAGATAGCCCTCAATGCAAAGGCTCTAGACGCAAATATTGGTGTGAGAGCTAATTCAATCAAGGAAAACACTGCATGTTGGTGAAGGGCATATTGAAGAAGGATCAGCCGAGTGGTTCTTGTGGGAGAACAACTCCATTTGGCTCACTAACTTCACACACCATCAGGCTTTAAGGCAGCTCTCAAGGAAACTCAGTTTTCACACTCTATGTTTAGTGCCCTTTGAGTGCCTAGGACTGAAATGAAGCTTGGTGAGCATCCCACACAAACGAATGCTCCACTTGCGGGTTTCACATGCCACCAACTCCACATTCACAGGCAACTTCAGCGCCACAGCCGTTTTCAGATAGCCCTCAATGCAAAGGCTCTAGACGCAAGTATTGGTGTGAGAGCTAATTCAATCAAGGAAACACTGCATGTTGGTGAAGGGCATATTGAAGAAGGATCAGCCGAGTGGTTCTTGTGGGAGAACAACTCCATTTGGCTCACTAACTTCACACACCATCAGGCTTCCAAGCAGCTCTCAAGGAAACTCAGTTTTCACACTCTATGCTTAGTGCTCTTTGAGTGCATTATCTAGGAATGAACCTGGTAGAGCATCCCACACAAACGAATGCTCCACATGCGGGTTTCACATGCCACCAACTCCACATTCACAGGCAACTTCAGCGCCACAGCCGTTTTCAGATAGCCCTCAATGCAAAGGCTCTAGACGCAAATATTGGTGTGAGAGCTAATTCAATCAAGGAAACACTGCATGTTGGTGAAGGGCATATTGAAGAAGGATCAGCCGAGTGGTTCTTGTGGGAGAACAACTCCATTTGGCTCACTAACTTCACACACCATCAGGCTTCCAAGCAGCTCTCAAGGAAACTCAGTTTTCACACTCTATGTTTAGTGCCCATTGAATGCATTATCTAGGAATGAACCTGGTAAAGCATCCCACACAAACGAATGCTCCACATGCGGGTTTCACATGCCACCAACTCCACATTCACAGGCAACTTCAGCGCCACAGCCGTTTTCAGATAGCCCTCAATGCAAAGGCTCTAGACGCAAATATTGGTGTGAGAGCTAATTCAATCAAGGAAACACAGCATGTTGGTGAAGGGCATATTGAAGAAGGATCAGCCGAGTGGTTCTTGTGGGAGAACAACTCCATTTGGCTCACTAACTTCACACACCATCAGGCTTCCAAGCAGCTCTCAAGGAAACTCAGTTTTCACACTCTATGCTTAGTGCCCTTTGAGTGCATTATCTAGGAATGAACCTGGTAGAGCATCACACACAAACGAATGCTCCACATGCGGGTTTCACATGCCACCAACTCCACATTCACAGGCAACTTCAGCGCCACAGCCGTTTTCAGATAGCCCTCAATGCAAAGGCTCTAGACGCAAATATTGGTGTGAGAGCTAATTCAATCAAGGAAACACTGCATGTTGGTGAAGGGCATATTGAAGAAGGATCAGCCGAGTGGTTCTTGTGGGAGAACAACTCCATTTGGCTCACTAACTTCACACACCATCAGGCTTCCAAGCAGCTTTCAAGGAAACTCAGTTTTCACACTCTATGCTTAGTGCCCTTTGAGTGCATTATCTAGGAATGAACCTGGTAGAGCATCACACACAAACGAGTGCTCCACATGCGGGTTTCACATGCCACCAACTCCACATTCACAGGCAACTTCAGCGCCACAGCCGTTTCAGATAGCCCTCAATGCAAAGGCTCTAGACGCAAATATTGGTGTGAGAGCTAATTCAATCAAGGAAACACTGCATGTTGGTGAAGGGCATATTGAAGAAGGATCAGCCGAGTGGTTCTTGTGGGAGAACAACTCCATTTGGCTCACTAACTTCACACACCATCAGGCTTCCAAGCAGCTCTCAAGGAAACTCAGTTTTCACACTCTATGCTTAGTGCCCTTTGAGTGCATTATCTAGGAATGAATCTGGTAGAGCATCACACACAAACGAATGCTCCACATGCGGGTTTCACATGCCACCAACTCCACATTCACAGGCAACTTCAGCGCCACAGCCGTTTTCAGATAGCCCTCAATGCAAAGGCTCTAGACACAAATACTGGTGTGAGAGCTAATTCAATCAAGGAAACACTGCATGTTGGTGAAGCGCATATTGAAGAAGGATCAGCCGAGTGGTTCTTGTGGGAGAACAACTCCATTTGGCTCACTAACTTCACACACCATCAGGCTTCCAAGCAGCTCTCAAGAAACTCAGTTTTCACACTCTATGCTTAGTGCCCTTTGAGTGCATTATCTAGGAATGAACCTGGTAGAGCATCCCACACAAACGAATGCTCCACATGCGGGTTTCACATGCCACCAACTCCACATTCACAGGCAACTTCAGCGCCACAGCCGTTTTCAGATAGCCCACAATGCAAAGGCTCTAGACGCAAATATTGGTGTGAGAGCTAATTCAATCAAGGAAACACTGCATGTTGGTGAAAGCATATTGAAGAAGGATCGAGTGGTTCTTGTGGGAGAACAACTCCATTTGGCTCACTAACTTCACACACCATCAGGCTTCCAAGCAGCTCTCAAGGAAACTCAGTTTTCACACTCTATGCTTAGTGCCCTTTGAGTGCCTAGGACTGAAATGAAGCTTGGAGAGCATCACACACAAACGAATGCTCCACATGCGGGTTTCACATGCCACCAACTCCACATTCACATGCAACTTCAGCGCCACAGCCGTTTTCAGATAGCCCTCAATGCAAAGGCTCTAGACGCAAATATTGGTGTGAGAGCTAATTCAATCAAGGAAACACTGCATGTTGGTGAAGGGCATATTGAAGAAGGATCAGCCGAGTGGTTCTTGTGGGAGAACAACTCCATTTGGCTCACTAACTTCACACACCATCAGGCTTCCAAGCAGCTCTCAAGGAAACTCAGTTTTCACACTCTATGCTTAGTGCCCTTTGAGTGCCTAGGACTGAAATGAAGCTTGGTGAGCATCCCACATAAACGAATGCTCCACTTGCGGGTTTCACATGCCACCAACTCCACATTCACAGGCAACTTCAGCGCCACAGCTGTTTTCAGATAGCCCTCAATGCAAAGGCTCTAGACGCAAATATTGGTGTGAGAGCTAATTCAATCAAGGAAACACTGCATGTTGGTGAAGGGCATATTGAAGAAGGATCAGCTGAGTGGTTCTTGTGGGAGAACAACTTCATTTGGCTCACTAACTTCACACACCATCAGGCTTCCAAGCAGCTCTCAAGGAAACTCAGTTTTCACACTCTATGCTTAGTGCCCTTTGAGTGCATTATCTAGGAATGAACATGGTAGAGCATCCCACACAAACGAATGCTCCACATGCGGGTTTCACATGCCACCAACTCCACATTCACAGGCAACTTCAGCGCCACAGCCATTTTCAGATAGCCCTCAATGCAAAGGCTCTAGACGCAAATATTGGTGTGAGAGCTAATTCAATCAAGGAAACACTGCATGTTGGTGAAGGGCATATTGAAGAAGGATCAGCCGAGTGGTTCTTGTGGGAGAACAACTCCATTTGGCTCACTAACTTCACACACCATCAGGCTTCCAAGCAGCTCTCAAGGAAACTCAGTTTTCACACTCTATGCTTAGTGCCCTTTGAGTGCCTAGGACTGAAATGAATCTTGGAGAGCATCCCACATAAAGGAATGCTCCACATGCGGGTTTCACATGCCACCAACTCCACATTCACAGGCAACTTCAGCGCCACAGCCGTTTTCAGATAGCCCTCAATGCAAAGGCTCTAGACGCAAATATTGGTGTGAGAGCTAATTCAATCAAGGAAACACTGCATGTTGGTGAAGGGCATATTGAAGAAGGATCAGCCGAGTGGTTCCTGTGGGAGAACAACTCCATTTG
This sequence comes from Ochotona princeps, assembly GCF_030435755.1. Taxonomy (NCBI): domain Eukaryota; kingdom Metazoa; phylum Chordata; class Mammalia; order Lagomorpha; family Ochotonidae; genus Ochotona; species Ochotona princeps. The sequence goes on along the minus strand of NW_026696846.1, from coordinate 253,817 downwards.
GCTCACTAACTTCACACACCATCAGGCTTCCAAGCAGCTCTCAAGGAAACTCAGTTTTCACACTCTATGCTTAGTGCCCTTTGAGTGCATTATCTAGGAATGAACCTGGTAGAGCATCCCACACAAACGAATGCTCCACATGCGGGTTTCACATGCCACCAACTCCACATTCACAGGCAACTTCAGCGCCACAGCCGTTTTCAGATAGCCCTCAATGCAAAGGCTCTAGACGCAAATATTGGTGTGAGAGCTAATTCAATCAAGGAAACACTGCATGTTGGTGAAGGGCATATTGAAGAAGGATCAGCCGAGTGGTTCTTGTGGGAGAACAACTGCATTTGGCTCACTAACTTCACACACCATCAGGCTTCCAAGCAGCTCTCAAGGAAACTCAGTTTTCACACTCTATGCTTAGTGCCCTTTGTATGGCTAGGACTGAAATGAACCTGGTAGAGCATCCCACACAAACGAATGCTCCACATGCGGGTTTCACATGCCACCAACTCCACATTCACAGGCAACTTCAGCGCCACAGCCGTTTTCAGATAGCCCTCAATGCAAAGGCTCTAGACGCAAATATTGGTGTGAGAGCTAATTCAATCAAGGAAACACTGCATGTTGGTGAAGGGCATATTGAAGAAGGATCAGCCGAGTGGTTCTTGTGGGAGAACAACTCCATTTGGCTCACTAACTTCACACACCATCAGGCTTCCAAGCAGCTCTCAAGGAAACTCAGTTTTCACACTCTATGCTTCGTGCTCTTTGTGTGCCTAGGACTGAAATGAAGCTTGGTCAGCATCCCACACAAACGAATGCTCCACATGCGGGTTTCACATGCCACCAACTCCACATTCACAGGCAACTTCAGCGCCACAGCCGTTTTCAGATAGCCCTCAATGCAAAGGCTCTAGATGCAAATATTGGTGTGAGAGCTAATTCAATCAAGGAAACACTGCATGTTGGTGAAGGGCATATTGAAGAAGGATCAGCCGAGTGGTTCTTGTGGGAGAACAACTCCATTTGGCTCACTAACTTCACACACCATCAGGCTTCCAAGCAGCTCTCAAGGAAACTCAGTTTTCACACTCTATGCTTAGTGCTCTTTGTGTGCCTAGGACTGAAATGAAGCTTGGTAGAGCATCCCACACAAACGAATGCCCCACATGCGGGTTTCACATGCCACCAACTCCACATTCACAGGCAACTTCAGCGCCACAGCCGTTTTCAGATAGCCCTCAATGCAAAGGCTCTAGACGCAAATATTGGTGTGAGAGCTAATTCAATCAAGGAAACACTGCATGTTGGTGAAGGGCATATTGAAGAAGGATCAGCCGAGTGGTTCTTGTGGGAGAACAACTCCATTTGGCTCACTAACTTCACACACCATCAGGCTTCCAAGCAGCTCTCAAGGAAACTCAGTTTTCACACTCTATGCTTAGTGCCCTTTGAGTGCCTAGGACTGAAATGAAGCTTGTTGAGCATCCCACATAAACGAATGCTCCACATGCGGGTTTCACATGCCACCAACTCCACATTCACAGGCAACTTCAGCGCCACAGCCGTTTTCAGATAGCCCTCAATGCAAAGGCTCTAGACGCAAATATTGGTGTGAGAGCTAATTCAATCAAGGAAACACTGCATGTTGGTGAAGGGCATATTGAAGAAGGATCAGCCGAGTGGTTCTTGTGGGAGAACAACTCCATTTGGCTCTCTAACTTCACACACCATCAGGCTTCCAAGCAGCTCTCAAGGAAACTCAGTTTTCACACTCTATGCTTAGTGCCCTTTGAGTGCATTATCTAGGAATGAACCTGGTAGAGCATCCCACACAAACGAATGCTCCACATGCGGGTTTCACATGCCACCAACTCCACATTCACAGGCAACTTCAGCGCCACAGCCGTTTTCAGATAGCCCTCAATGCAAAGGCTCTAGACGCAAATATTGGTGTGAGAGCTAATTCAATCAAGGAAACACTGCATGTTGGTGAAGGGCATATTGAAGAAGGATCAGCCGAGTGGTTCTTGTGGGAGAACAACTGCATTTGGCTCACTAACTTCACACACCATCAGGCTTCCAAGCAGCTCTCAAGGAAACTCAGTTTTCACACTCTATGCTTAGTGCCCTTTGTATGGCTAGGACTGAAATGAACCTGGTAGAGCATCCCACACAAACGAATGCTCCACATGCGGGTTTCACATGCCACCAACTCCACATTCACAGGCAACTTCAGCGCCACAGCCGTTTTCAGATAGCCCTCAATGCAAAGGCTCTAGACGCAAATATTGGTGTGAGAGCTAATTCAATCAAGGAAACACTGCATGTTAGTGAAGGGCATATTGAAGAAGGATCAGCCGAGTGGTTCTTGTGGGAGAACAACTGCATTTGGCTCACTAACTTCACACACCATCAGGCTTCCAAGCAGCTCTCAAGGAAACTCAGTTTTCACACTCTATGCTTCGTGCTCTTTGTGTGCCTAGGACTGAAATGAAGCTTGGTCAGCATCATACACAAAAAGGAATGCTCCACATGCGGGTTTCACATGCCACCAACTCCACATTCACAGGCAACTTCAGGGCCACAGCCGTTTTCAGATAGCCCTCAATGCAAAGGCTCTAGATGCAAATATTGGTGTGAGAGCTAATTCAATCAAGGAAACACTGCATGTTGGTGAAGGGCATATTGAAGAACGATCAGCCGAGTGGTTCTTGTGGGAGAACAACTCCATTTGGCTCACTAACTTCACACACCATCAGGCTTCCAAGCAGCTCTCAAGGAAACTCAGTTTTCACACTCTATGCTTAGTGCCCTTTAAGTGCATTATCTAGGAATGAACCTGGTAGAGCATCCCACACAAACGAATGCTCCACATGCGGGTTTCACATGCCACCAACTCCACATTCACAGGCAACTTCAGCGCCACAGCCGTTTTCAGATAGCCCTCAATGCAAAGGCTCTAGACGCAAATATTGGTGTGAGAGCTAATTCAATCAAGGAAACACTGCATGTTGGTGAAGGGCATATTGAAGAAGGATCAGCCGAGTGGTTCTTGTGGGAGAACAACTCCATTTGTCTCACTAACTTCACACACCATCAGGCTTCCAAGCAGCTCTCAAGGAAACTCAGTTTTCACACTCTATGCTTAGTGCCCTTTGTATGGCTAGGACTGAAATGAACCTGGTAGAGCATCAAACACAAACGAATGCTCCACATGCGGGTTTCACATGCCACCAACTCCACATTCACAGGCAACTTCAGCGCCACAGCCGTTTTCAGATAGCCCTCAATGCAAAGGCTCTAGACGCAAATATTGGTGTGAGAGCTAATTCAATCAAGGAAACACTGCATGTTGGTGAAGGGCATATTGAAGAAGGATCAGCCGAGTGGTTCTTGTGGGAGAACAACTCCATTTGGCTCACTAACTTCACACTCCATCAGGCTTCCAAGCAGCTCTCAAGGAAACTCAGTTTTCACACTCTATGCTTCGTGCTCTTTGTGTGCCTAGGACTGAAATGAAGCTTGGTCAGCATCCCACACAGACGAATGCTCCACATGCGGGTTTCACATGCCACCAACTCCACATTGACAGGCAACTTCAGCGCCACAGCCGTTTTCAGATAGCCCTCAATGCAAAGGCTCTAGACGCAAATATTGGTGTGAGAGCTAATTCAATCAAGGAAACACTGCATGTTAGTGAAGGGCATATTGAAGAAGGATCAGCCGAGTGGTTCTTGTGGGAGAACAACTGCATTTGGCTCACTAACTTCACACACCATCAGGCTTCCAAGCAGCTCTCAAGGAAACTCAGTTTTCACACTCTATGCTTCGTGCTCTTTGTGTGCCTAGGACTGAAATGAAGCTTGGTCAGCATCATACACAAAAAGGAATGCTCCACATGCGGGTTTCACATGCCACCAACTCCACATTCACAGGCAACTTCAGGGCCACAGCCGTTTTCAGATAGCCCTCAATGCAAAGGCTCTAGATGCAAATATTGGTGTGAGAGCTAATTCAATCAAGGAAACACTGCATGTTGGTGAAGGGCATATTGAAGAAGGATCAGCCGAGTGGTTCTTGTGGGAGAACAACTCCATTTGGCTCACTAACTTCACACACCATCAGGCTTCCAAGCAGCTCTCAAGGAAACTCAGTTTTCACACTCTATGCTTAGTGCCCTTTAAGTGCATTATCTAGGAATGAACCTGGTAGAGCATCCCACACAAACGAATGCTCCACATGCGGGTTTCACATGCCACCAACTCCACATTCACAGGCAACTTCAGCGCCACAGCCGTTTTCAGATAGCCCTCAATGCAAAGGCTCTAGACGCAAATATTGGTGTGAGAGCTAATTCAATCAAGGAAACACTGCATGTTGGTGAAGGGCATATTGAAGAAGGATCAGCCGAGTGGTTCTTGTGGGAGAACAACTCCATTTGGCTCACTAACTTCACACACCATCAGGCTTCCAAGCAGCTCTCAAGGAAACTCAGTTTTCACACTCTATGCTTAGTGCCCTTTGTATGGCTAGGACTGAAATGAACCTGGTAGAGCATTAAACACAAACGAATGCTCCACATGCGGGTTTCACATGCCACCAACTCCACATTCACAGGCAACTTCAGCGCCACAGCCGTTTTCAGATAGCCCTCAATGCAAAGGCTCTAGACGCAAATATTGGTGTGAGAGCTAATTCAATCAAGGAAACACTGCATGTTGGTGAAGGGCATATTGAAGAAGGATCAGCCGAGTGGTTCTTGTGGGAGAACAACTCCATTTGGCTCACTAACTTCACACTCCATCAGGCTTCCAAGCAGCTCTCAAGGAAACTCAGTTTTCACACTCTATGCTTCGTGCTCTTTGTGTGCCTAGGACTGAAATGAAGCTTGGTCAGCATCCCACACAGACGAATGCTCCACATGCGGGTTTCACATGCCACCAACTCCACATTGACAGGCAACTTCAGCGCCACAGCCGTTTTCAGATAGCCCTCAATGCAAAGGCTCTAGATGCAAATATTGGTGTGAGAGCTAATTCAATCAAGGAAACACTGCATGTTGGTGAAGGGCATATTGAAGAAGGATCAGCCGAGTGGTTCTTGTGGGAGAACAACTCCATTTGGCTCACTAACTTCACACACCATCAGGCTTCCAAGCAGCTCTCAAGGAAACCCAGTTTTCACACTCTATGCTTAGTGCTCTTTGTGTGCCTAGGACTGAAATGAAGCTTGGTAGAGCATCCCACACAAACGAATGCCCCACATGCGGGTTTCACATGCCACCAACTCCACATTCACAGGCAACTTCAGCGCCACAGCCGTTTTCAGATAGCCCTCAATGCAAAGGCTCTAGACGCAAATATTGGTGTGAGAGCTAATTCAATCAAGGAAACACTGCATGTTGGTGAAGGGCATATTGAAGAAGGATCAGCCGAGTGGTTCTTGTGGGAGAACAACTCCATTTGGCTCACTAACTTCACACACCATCAGGCTTCCAAGCAGCTCTCAAGGAAACTCAGTTTTCACACTCTATGCTTAGTGCCCTTTGAGTGCCTAGCACTGAAATGCAGCTTGGTCAGCATTCCACACAAACGAATGCTCCACATGCGGGTTTCACATGCCACCAACTCCACATTCACAGGCAACTTCAGCGCCACAGCCGTTTTCAGGTAGCCCTCAATGCAAAGGCTCTAGACGCAAATATTGGTGTGAGAGCTAATTCAATCAAGGAAACACTGCATGTTGGTGAAGGGCATATTGAAGAAGGATCAGCCGAGTGGTTCTTGTGGGAGAACTACTCCATTTGGCTCACTAACTTCACACACCATCAGGCTTCCAAGCAGCTCTCAAGGAAACTCAGTTTTCACACTCTATGCTTAGTGCCCTTTGAGTGCCTAGCACTGAAATGCAGCTTGGTCAGCATTCCATACAAACGAATGCTCCACATGCGGGTTTCACATGCCACCAACTCCACATTCACAGGCAACTTCAGCGCCACAGCCGTTTTCAGGTACCCTCAATGCAAAGGCTCTAGACGCAAATATTGGTGTGAGAGCTAATTCAATCAAGGAAACACTGCATGTTGGTGAAGGGCATATTGAAGAAGGATCAGCCGAGTGGTTCTTGTGGGAGAACAACTCCATTTGGCTCACTAACTTCACACACCATCAGGCTTCCAAGCAGCTCTCAAGGAAACTCAGTTTTCACACTCTATGCTTAGTGCCCTTTGAGTGCCTAGGACTGAAATGAAGCTTGGTGAGCATCCCACATAAACGAGTGCTCCACTTGCGGGTTTCACATGCCACCAACTCCACATTCACAGGCAACTTCAGCGCCACAGCCGTTTTCAGATAGCCCTCAATGCAAAGGCTCTAGACGCAAATATTGGTGTGAGAGCTAATTCAATCAAGGAAACACTGCATGTTGGTGAAGGGCATATTGAAGAAGGATCAGCCGAGTGGTTCTTGTGGGAGAACAACTCCATTTGGCTCTCTAACTTCACACACCATCAGGCTTCCAAGCAGCTCTCAAGGAAACTCAGTTTTCACACTCTATGCTTAGTGCCCTTTGAGTGCATTATCTAGGAATGAACCTGGTAGAGCATCCCACACAAACGAATGCTCCACATGCGGGTTTCACATGCCACCAACTCCACATTCACAGGCAACTTCAGCGCCACAGCCGTTTTCAGATAGCCCTCAATGCAAAGGCTCTAGACGCAAATATTGGTGTGAGAGCTAATTCAATCAAGGAAACACTGCATGTTGGTGAAGGGCATATTGAAGAAGGATCAGCCGAGTGGTTCTTGTGGGAGAACAACTCCATTTGGCTCACTAACTTCACACACCATCAGGCTTCCAAGCAGCTCTCAAGGAAACTCAGTTTTCGCTTCTATGCTTAGTGCCCTTTGAGTGCATTATCTAGGAATGAACCTGGTAGAGCATCCCACACAAAACGAATGCTCCACAGGCGGGTTTCACATGCCACCAACTCCACATTCACAGGCAACTTCAGCGCCACAGCCGTTTTCAGATAGCCCTCAATGCAAAGGCTCTAGACGCAAATATTGGTGTGAGAGCTAATTCAATCAAGGAAACACTGCATGTTGGTGAAGGGCATATTGAAGAAGGATCAGTCGAGTGGTTCTTGTGGGAGAACAACTCCATTTGGCTCACTAACTTCACACACCATCAGGCTTCCAAGCAGCTCTCAAGGAAACTCAGTTTTCACACTCTATGCTTAGTGCCCTTTGAGTGCATTATCTAGGAATGAACATGGTAGAGCATCCCACACAAACGAATGCTCCACATGCGGTTTTCACATTCCACCAACTCCACATTCACAGGCAACTTCAGCGCCACAGCCATTTTCAGATAGCCCTCAATGCAAAGGCTCTAGACGCAAATATTGGTGTGAGAGCTAATTCAATCAAGGAAACACTGCATGTTGGTGAAGGGCATATTGAAGAAGGATCAGCCGAGTGGTTCTTGTGGGAGAACAACTCCATTTGGCTCACTAACTTCACACACCATCAGGCTTCCAAGCAGCTCTCAACGAAACTCAGTTTTCACACTCTATGCTTAGTGCCCTTTGAGTGCCTAGGACTGAAATGAATCTTGGAGAGCATCCCACATAAAGGAATGCTCCACATGCGGGTTTCACATGCCACCAACTCCACATTCACAGGCAACTTCAGCGCCACAGCCGTTTTCAGATAGCCCTCAATGCAAAGGCTCTAGACGCAAATATTGGTGTGAGAGCTAATTCAATCAAGGAAACACTGCATGTTGGTGAAGGGCATATTGAAGAAGGATCAGCCGAGTGGTTCTTGTGGGAGAACAACTCCATTTGGCTCACTAACTTCACACACCATCAGGCTTCCAAGCAGCTCTCAAGGAAACTCAGTTTTCACACTCTATGCTTAGTGCCCTTTGAGTGCATTATCTAGGAATGAACCTGGTAGAGCATCACACACAAACGAATGCTCCACATGCGGGTTTCACATGCCACCAACTCCACATTCACAGGCAACTTCAGCGCCACAGCCGTTTTCAGATAGCCCTCAATGCAAAGGCTCTAGACGCAAATATTGGTGTGAGAGCTAATTCAATCAAGGAAACACTGCATGTTGGTGAAGGGCATATTGAAGAAGGATCAGCCGAGTGGTTCTTGTGGGAGAACAACTCCATTTGGCTCACTAACTTCACACACCATCAGGCTTCCAAGCAGCTCTCAAGGAAACTCAGTTTTCGCACTCTATGCTTAGTGCCCTTTGAGTGCATTATCTAGGAATGAACCTGGTAGAGCATCCCACACAAACGAATGCTCCACATGCGGGTTTCACATGCCACCAACTCCACATTCACAGGCAACTTCAGCGCCACAGCCGTTTTCAGATAGCCCTCAATGCAAAGGCTCTAGACGCAAATATTGGTGTGAGAGCTAATTCAATCAAGGAAACACTGCATGTTGGTGAAGGGCATATTGAAGAAGGATCAGCCGAGTGGTTCTTGTGGGAGAACAACTCCATTTGGCTCACTAACTTCACACACCATCAGGCTTCCAAGCAGCTCTCAAGGAAACTCAGTTTTCACACTCTATGCTTAGTGCCCTTTGTATGGCTAGGACTGAAATGAACCTGGTAGAGCATCAAACACAAACGAATGCTCCACATGCGGGTTTCACATGCCACCAACTCCACATTCACAGGCAACTTCAGCGCCACAGCCGTTTTCAGATAGCCCTCAATGCAAAGGCTCTAGATGCAAATATTGGTGTGAGAGCTAATTCAATCAAGGAAACACTGCATGTTGGTGAAGGGCATATTGAAGAAGGATCAGCCGAGTGGTTCTTGTGGGAGAACAACTCCATTTGGCTCACTAACTTCACACTCCATCAGGCTTCCAAGCAGCTCTCAAGGAAACTCAGTTTTCACACTCTATGCTTCGTGCTCTTTGTGTGCCTAGGACTGAAATGAAGCTTGGTCAGCATCCCACACAAACGAATGCTCCACATGCGGGTTTCACATGCCACCAACTCCACATTGACAGGCAACTTCAGCGCCACAGCCGTTTTCAGATAGCCCTCAATGCAAAGGCTCTAGATGCAAATATTGGTGTGAGAGCTAATTCAATCAAGGAAACACTGCATGTTGGTGAAGGGCATATTGAAGAAGGATCAGCCGAGTGGTTCTTGTGGGAGAACAACTCCATTTGGCTCACTAACTTCACACACCATCAGGCTTCCAAGCAGCTCTCAAGGAAACCCAGTTTTCACACTCTATGCTTAGTGCTCTTTGTGTGCCTAGGACTGAAATGAAGCTTGGTAGAGCATCCCACACAAACGAATGCCCCAAATGCGGGTTTCACATGCCACCAACTCCACATTCACAGGCAACTTCAGCGCCACAGCCGTTTTCAGATAGCCCTCAATGCAAAGGCTCTAGACGCAAATATTGGTGTGAGAGCTAATTCAATCAAGGAAACACTGCATGTTGGTGAAGGGCATATTGAAGAAGGATCAGCCGAGTGGTTCTTGTGGGAGAACAACTCCATTTGGCTCACTAACTTCACACACCATCAGGCTTCCAAGCAGCTCTCAAGGAAACTCAGTTTTCACACTCTATGCTTAGTGCCCTTTGAGTGCCTAGCACTGAAATGCAGCTTGGTCAGCATTCCACACAAACGAATGCTCCACATGCGGGTTTCACATGCCACCAACTCCACATTCACAGGCAACTTCAGCGCCACAGCCGTTTTCAGGTAGCCCTCAATGCAAAGGCTCTAGACGCAAATATTGGTGTGAGAGCTAATTCAATCAAGGAAACACTGCATGTTGGTGAAGGGCATATTGAAGAAGGATCAGCCGAGTGGTTCTTGTGGGAGAACTACTCCATTTGGCTCACTAACTTCACACACCATCAGGCTTCCAAGCAGCTCTCAAGGAAACTCAGTTTTCACACTCTATGCTTAGTGCCCTTTGAGTGCCTAGCACTGAAATGCAGCTTGGTCAGCATTCCATACAAACGAATGCTCCACATGCGGGTTTCACATGCCACCAACTCCACATTCACAGGCAACTTCAGCGCCACAGCCGTTTTCAGATAGCCCTCAATGCAAAGGCTCTAGACGCAAATATTGGTGTGAGAGCTAATTCAATCAAGGAAACACTGCATGTTGGTGAAGGGCATATTGAAGAAGGATCAGCCGAGTGGTTCTTGTGGGAGAACAACTCCATTTGGCTCACTAACTTCACACACCATCAGGCTTCCAAGCAGCTCTCAAGGAAACTCAGTTTTCACACTCTATGCTTAGTGCCCTTTGAGTGCCTAGGACTGAAATGAAGCTTGGTGAGCATCCCACATAAACGAATGCTCCACTTGCGGGTTTCACATGCCACCAACTCCACATTCACAGGCAACTTCAGCGCCACAGCCGTTTTCAGATAGCCCTCAATGCAAAGGCTCTAGACGCAAATATTGGTGTGAGAGCTAATTCAATCAAGGAAACACTGCATGTTGGTGAAGGGCATATTGAAGAAGGATCAGCCGAGTGGTTCTTGTGGGAGAACAACTCCATTTGGCTCTCTAACTTCACACACCATCAGGCTTCCAAGCAGCTCTCAAGGAAACTCAGTTTTCACACTCTATGCTTAGTGCCCTTTGAGTGCATTATCTAGGAATGAACCTGGTAGAGCATCCCACACAAACGAATGCTCCACATGCGGGTTTCACATGCCACCAACTCCACATTCACAGGCAACTTCAGCGCCACAGCCGTTTTCAGATAGCCCTCAATGCAAAGGCTCTAGACGCAAATATTGGTGTGAGAGCTAATTCAATCAAGGAAACACTGCATGTTGGTGAAGGGCATATTGAAGAAGGATCAGCCGAGTGGTTCTTGTGGGAGAACAACTCCATTTGGCTCACTAACTTCACACACCATCAGGCTTCCAAGCAGCTCTCAAGGAAACTCAGTTTTCGCACTCTATGCTTAGTGCCCTTTGAGTGCATTATCTAGGAATGAACCTGGTAGAGCATCCCACACAAAACGAATGCTCCACAGGCGGGTTTCACATGCCACCAACTCCACATTCACAGGCAACTTCAGCGCCACAGCCGTTTTCAGATAGCCCTCAATGCAAAGGCTCTAGACGCAAATATTGTTGTGAGAGCTAATTCAATCAAGGAAACACTGCATGTTGGTGAAGGGCATATTGAAGAAGGATCAGTCGAGTGGTTCTTGTGGGAGAACAACTCCATTTGGCTCACTAACTTCACACACCATCAGGCTTCCAAGCAGCTCTCAAGGAAACTCAGTTTTCACACTCTATGCTTAGTGCCCTTTGAGTGCATTATCTAGGAATGAACATGGTAGAGCATCCGACACAAACGAATGCTCCACATGCGGTTTTCACATGCCACCAACTCCACATTCACAGGCAACTTCAGCGCCACAGCCATTTTCAGATAGCCCTCAATGCAAAGGCTCTAGACGCAAATATTGGTGTGAGAGCTAATTCAATCAAGGAAACACTGCATGTTGGTGAAGGGCATGTTGAAGAAGGATCAGCCGAGTGGTTCTTGTGGGAGAACAACTCCATTTGGCTCACTAACTTCACACACCATCAGGCTTCCAAGCAGCTCTCAAGGAAACTCAGTTTTCACACTCTATGCTTAGTGCCCTTTGAGTGAATTATCTAGGAATGAACCTGGTAGAGCATCCCACACAAACGTATGCTCCACATGCGGGTTTCACATGCCACCAACTCCACATTCACAGGCAACTTCAGCGCCACAGCCGTTTTCAGATAGCCCTCAATGCAAAGGCTCTAGACGCAAATATTGGTGTGAGAGCTAATTCAATCAAGGAAACACTGCATGTTGGTGAAGGGCATATTGAAGAAGGATCAGCCGAGTGGTTCCTGTGGGAGAACAACTCCATTTGGCTCACTAACTTCACACACCATCAGGCTTCCAAGCAGCTCTCAAGGAAACTCAGTTTTCACACTCTATGCTTAGTGCCCTTTGAGTGCATTATCTAGGAATGAACCTGGTAGAGCATCCCACACAAACGAATGCTCCACATGCGGGTTTCACATGCCACCAACTCCACATTCACAGGCAACTTCAGCGCCACAGCCGTTTTCAGATAGCCCTCAATGCAAAGGCTCTAGACGCAAATATTGGTGTGAGAGCTAATTCAATCAAGGAAACACTGCATGTTGGTGAAGGGCATATTGAAGAAGGATCAGCCGAGTGGTTCTTGTGGGAGAACAACTGCATTTGGCTCACTAACTTCACACACCATCAGGCTTCCAAGCAGCTCTCAAGGAAACTCAGTTTTCACACTCTATGCTTAGTGCCCTTTGTATGGCTAGGACTGAAATGAACCTGGTAGAGCATCCCACACAAACGAATGCTCCACATGCGGGTTTCACATGCCACCAACTCCACATTCACAGGCAACTTCAGCGCCACAGCCGTTTTCAGATAGCCCTCAATGCAAAGGCTCTAGACGCAAATATTGGTGTGAGAGCTAATTCAATCAAGGAAACACTGCATGTTGGTGAAGGGCATATTGAAGAAGGATCAGCCGAGTGGTTCTTGTGGGAGAACAACTCCATTTGGCTCACTAACTTCACACACCATCAGGCTTCCAAGCAGCTCTCAAGGAAACTCAGTTTTCACACTCTATGCTTCGTGCTCTTTGTGTGCCTAGGACTGAAATGAAGCTTGGTCAGCATCCCACACAAACGAATGCTCCACATGCGGGTTTCACATGCCACCAACTCCACATTCACAGGCAACTTCAGCGCCACAGCCGTTTTCAGATAGCCCTCAATGCAAAGGCTCTAGATGCAAATATTGGTGTGAGAGCTAATTCAATCAAGGAAACACTGCATGTTGGTGAAGGGCATATTGAAGAAGGATCAGCCGAGTGGTTCTTGTGGGAGAACAACTCCATTTGGCTCACTAACTTCACACACCATCAGGCTTCCAAGCAGCTCTCAAGGAAACTCAGTTTTCACACTCTATGCTTAGTGCTCTTTGTGTGCCTAGGACTGAAATGAAGCTTGGTAGAGCATCCCACACAAACGAATGCCCCACATGCGGGTTTCACATGCCACCAACTCCACATTCACAGGCAAATTCAGCGCCACAGCCGTTTTCAGATAGCCCTCAATGCAAAGGCTCTAGACGCAAATATTGGTGTGAGAGCTAATTCAATCAAGGAAACACTGCATGTTGGTGAAGGGCATATTGAAGAAGGATCAGCCGAGTGGTTCTTGTGGGAGAACAACTCCATTTGGCTCACTAACTTCACACACCATCAGGCTTCCAAGCAGCTCTCAAGGAAACTCAGTTTTCACACTCTATGCTTAGTGCCCTTTGAGTGCCTAGGACTGAAATGAAGCTTGTTGAGCATCCCACATAAACGAATGCTCCACATGCGGGTTTCACATGCCACCAACTCCACATTCACAGGCAACTTCAGCGCCACAGCCGTTTTCAGATAGCCCTCAATGCAAAGGCTCTAGACGCAAATATTGGTGTGAGAGCTAATTCAATCAAGGAAACACTGCATGTTGGTGAAGGGCATATTGAAGAAGGATCAGCCGAGTGGTTCTTGTGGGAGAACAACTCCATTTGGCTCTCTAACTTCACACACCATCAGGCTTCCAAGCAGCTCTCAAGGAAACTCAGTTTTCACACTCTATGCTTAGTGCCCTTTGAGTGCATTATCTAGGAATGAACCTGGTAGAGCATCCCACACAAACGAATGCTCCACATGCGGGTTTCACATGCCACCAACTCCACATTCACAGGCAACTTCAGCGCCACAGCCGTTTTCAGATAGCCCTCAATGCAAAGGCTCTAGACGCAAATATTGGTGTGAGAGCTAATTCAATCAAGGAAACACTGCATGTTGGTGAAGGGCATATTGAAGAAGGATCAGCCGAGTGGTTCTTGTGGGAGAACAACTGCATTTGGCTCACTAACTTCACACACCATCAGGCTTCCAAGCAGCTCTCAAGGAAACTCAGTTTTCACACTCTATGCTTAGTGCCCTTTGTATGGCTAGGACTGAAATGAACCTGGTAGAGCATCCCACACAAACGAATGCTCCACATGCGGGTTTCACATGCCACCAACTCCACATTCACAGGCAACTTCAGCGCCACAGCCGTTTTCAGATAGCCCTCAATGCAAAGGCTCTAGACGCAAATATTGGTGTGAGAGCTAATTCAATCAAGGAAACACTGCATGTTAGTGAAGGGCATATTGAAGAAGGATCAGCCGAGTGGTTCTTGTGGGAGAACAACTGCATTTGGCTCACTAACTTCACACACCATCAGGCTTCCAAGCAGCTCTCAAGGAAACTCAGTTTTCACACTCTATGCTTCGTGCTCTTTGTGTGCCTAGGACTGAAATGAAGCTTGGTCAGCATCATACACAAAAAGGAATGCTCCACATGCGGGTTTCACATGCCACCAACTCCACATTCACAGGCAACTTCAGGGCCACAGCCGTTTTCAGATAGCCCTCAATGCAAAGGCTCTAGATGCAAATATTGGTGTGAGAGCTAATTCAAGCAAGGAAACACTGCATGTTGGTGAAGGGCATATTGAAGAACGATCAGCCGAGTGGTTCTTGTGGGAGAACAACTCCATTTGGCTCACTAACTTCACACACCATCAGGCTTCCAAGCAGCTCTCAAGGAAACTCAGTTTTCACACTCTATGCTTAGTGCCCTTTAAGTGCATTATCTAGGAATGAACCTGGTAGAGCATCCCACACAAACGAATGCTCCACATGCGGGTTTCACATGCCACCAACTCCACATTCACAGGCAACTTCAGCGCCACAGCCGTTTTCAGATAGCCCTCAATGCAAAGGCTCTAGACGCAAATATTGGTGTGAGAGCTAATTCAATCAAGGAAACACTGCATGTTGGTGAAGGGCATATTGAAGAAGGATCAGCCGAGTGGTTCTTGTGGGAGAACAACTCCATTTGGCTCACTAACTTCACACACCATCAGGCTTCCAAGCAGCTCTCAAGGAAACTCAGTTTTCACACTCTATGCTTAGTGCCCTTTGTATGGCTAGGACTGAAATGAACCTGGTAGAGCATCAAACACAAACGAATGCTCCACATGCGGGTTTCACATGCCACCAACTCCACATTCACAGGCAACTTCAGCGCCACAGCCGTTTTCAGATAGCCCTCAATGCAAAGGCTCTAGACGCAAATATTGGTGTGAGAGCTAATTCAATCAAGGAAACACTGCATGTTGGTGAAGGGCATATTGAAGAAGGATCAGCCGAGTGGTTCTTGTGGGAGAACAACTCCATTTGGCTCACTAACTTCACACTCCATCAGGCTTCCAAGCAGCTCTCAAGGAAACTCAGTTTTCACACTCTATGCTTCGTGCTCTTTGTGTGCCTAGGACTGAAATGAAGCTTGGTCAGCATCCCACACAGACGAATGCTCCACATGCGGGTTTCACATGCCACCAACTCCACATTGACAGGCAACTTCAGCGCCACAGCCGTTTTCAGATAGCCCTCAATGCAAAGGCTCTAGATGCAAATATTGGTGTGAGAGCTAATTCAATCAAGGAAACACTGCATGTTGGTGAAGGGCATATTGAAGAAGGATCAGCCGAGTGGTTCTTGTGGGAGAACAACTCCATTTGGCTCACTAACTTCACACACCATCAGGCTTCCAAGCAGCTCTCAAGGAAACCCAGTTTTCACACTCTATGCTTAGTGCTCTTTGTGTGCCTAGGACTGAAATGAAGCTTGGTAGAGCATCCCACACAAACGAATGCCCCACATGCGGGTTTCACATGCCACCAACTCCACATTCACAGGCAACTTCAGCGCCACAGCCGTTTTCAGATAGCCCTCAATGCAAAGGCTCTAGACGCAAATATTGGTGTGAGAGCTAATTCAATCAAGGAAACACTGCATGTTGGTGAAGGGCATATTGAAGAAGGATCAGCCGAGTGGTTCTTGTGGGAGAACAACTCCATTTGGCTCACTAACTTCACACACCATCAGGCTTCCAAGCAGCTCTCAAGGAAACTCAGTTTTCACACTCTATGCTTAGTGCCCTTTGAGTGCCTAGCACTGAAATGCAGCTTGGTCAGCATTCCACACAAACGAATGCTCCACATGCGGGTTTCACATGCCACCAACTCCACATTCACAGGCAACTTCAGCGCCACAGCCGTTTTCAGGTAGCCCTCAATGCAAAGGCTCTAGACGCAAATATTGGTGTGAGAGCTAATTCAATCAAGGAAACACTGCATGTTGGTGAAGGGCATATTGAAGAAGGATCAGCCGAGTGGTTCTTGTGGGAGAACTACTCCATTTGGCTCACTAACTTCACACACCATCAGGCTTCCAAGCAGCTCTCAAGGAAACTCAGTTTTCACACTCTATGCTTAGTGCCCTTTGAGTGCCTAGCACTGAAATGCAGCTTGGTCAGCATTCCATACAAACGAATGCTCCACATGCGGGTTTCACATGCCACCAACTCCACATTCACAGGCAACTTCAGCGCCACAGCCGTTTTCAGGTACCCTCAATGCAAAGGCTCTAGACGCAAATATTGGTGTGAGAGCTAATTCAATCAAGGAAACACTGCATGTTGGTGAAGGGCATATTGAAGAAGGATCAGCCGAGTGGTTCTTGTGGGAGAACAACTCCATTTGGCTCACTAACTTCACACACCATCAGGCTTCCAAGCAGCTCTCAAGGAAACTCAGTTTTCACACTCTATGCTTAGTGCCCTTTGAGTGCCTAGGACTGAAATGAAGCTTGGTGAGCATCCCACATAAACGAGTGCTCCACTTGCGGGTTTCACATGCCACCAACTCCACATTCACAGGCAACTTCAGCGCCACAGCCGTTTTCAGATAGCCCTCAATGCAAAGGCTCTAGACGCAAATATTGGTGTGAGAGCTAATTCAATCAAGGAAACACTGCATGTTGGTGAAGGGCATATTGAAGAAGGATCAGCCGAGTGGTTCTTGTGGGAGAACAACTCCATTTGGCTCTCTAACTTCACACACCATCAGGCTTCCAAGCAGCTCTCAAGGAAACTCAGTTTTCACACTCTATGCTTAGTGCCCTTTGAGTGCATTATCTAGGAATGAACCTGGTAGAGCATCCCACACAAACGAATGCTCCACATGCGGGTTTCACATGCCACCAACTCCACATTCACAGGCAACTTCAGCGCCACAGCCGTTTTCAGATAGCCCTCAATGCAAAGGCTCTAGACGCAAATATTGGTGTGAGAGCTAATTCAATCAAGGAAACACTGCATGTTGGTGAAGGGCATATTGAAGAAGGATCAGCCGAGTGGTTCTTGTGGGAGAACAACTCCATTTGGCTCACTAACTTCACACACCATCAGGCTTCCAAGCAGCTCTCAAGGAAACTCAGTTTTCGCTTCTATGCTTAGTGCCCTTTGAGTGCATTATCTAGGAATGAACCTGGTAGAGCATCCCACACAAAACGAATGCTCCACTTGCGGGTTTCACATGCCACCAACTCCACATTCACAGGCAACTTCAGCGCCACAGCCGTTTTCAGATAGCCCTCAATGCAAAGGCTCTAGACGCAAATATTGGTGTGAGAGCTAATTCAATCAAGGAAACACTGCATGTTGGTGAAGGGCATATTGAAGAAGGATCAGTCGAGTGGTTCTTGTGGGAGAACAACTCCATTTGGCTCACTAACTTCACACACCATCAGGCTTCCAAGCAGCTCTCAAGGAAACTCAGTTTTCACACTCTATGCTTAGTGCCCTTTGAGTGCATTATCTAGGAATGAACATGGTAGAGCATCCCACACAAACGAATGCTCCACATGCGGTTTTCACATTCCACCAACTCCACATTCACAGGCAACTTCAGCGCCACAGCCATTTTCAGATAGCCCTCAATGCAAAGGCTCTAGACGCAAATATTGGTGTGAGAGCTAATTCAATCAAGGAAACACTGCATGTTGGTGAAGGGCATATTGAAGAAGGATCAGCCGAGTGGTTCTTGTGGGAGAACAACTCCATTTGGCTCACTAACTTCACACACCATCAGGCTTCCAAGCAGCTCTCAACGAAACTCAGTTTTCACACTCTATGCTTAGTGCCCTTTGAGTGCCTAGGACTGAAATGAATCTTGGAGAGCATCCCACATAAAGGAATGCTCCACATGCGGGTTTCACATGCCACCAACTCCACATTCACAGGCAACTTCAGCGCCACAGCCGTTTTCAGATAGCCCTCAATGCAAAGGCTCTAGACGCAAATATTGGTGTGAGAGCTAATTCAATCAAGGAAACACTGCATGTTGGTGAAGGGCATATTGAAGAAGGATCAGCCGAGTGGTTCTTGTGGGAGAACAACTCCATTTGGCTCACTAACTTCACACACCATCAGGCTTCCAAGCAGCTCTTAACGAAACTCAGTTTTCACACTCTATGCTTAGTGCCCTTTGAGTGCATTATCTAGGAATGAACCTGGTAGAGCATCCCACACAAACGAATGCTCCACATGCGGGTTTCACATGCCACCAACTCCACATTCACAGGCAACTTCAGCGCCACAGCCGTTTTCAGATAGCCCTCAATGCAAAAGCTCTAGGCGCAAATATTGGTGTGAGAGCTAATTCAATCAAGGAAACACTGCATGTTGGTGAAGGGCATATTGAAGAAGGATCAGCCGAGTGGTTCTTGTGGGAGAACAACTCCATTTGGCTCACTAACTTCACACACCATCAGGCTTCCAAGCAGCTCTCAAGGAAACTCAGTTTTCACACTCTATGCTTAGTGCCCTTTGAGTGCATTATCTAGGAATGAACCTGGTAGAGCATCCCACACAAACGAATGCTCCACATGCGGGTTTCACATGCCACCAACTCCACATTCACAGGCAATTTCAGCGCCACTGCCGTTTTCAGATAGCCCTCAATGCAAAGGCTCTAGACGCAAATATTGGTGTGAGAGCTAATTCAATCAAGGAAACACTGCATGTTGGTGAAGGGCATATTGAAGAAGGATCAGCCGAGTGGTTCTTGTGGGAGAACAACTCCATTTGGCTCACTAACTTCACACACCATCAGGCTTCCAAGCAGCTCTCAAGGAAACTCAGTTTTCACACTCTATGCTTAGTGCCCTTTGTATGGCTAGGACTGAAATGAACCTGGTAGAGCATCAAACACAAACGAATGCTCCACATGCGGGTTTCACATGCCACCAACTCCACATTCACAGGCAACTTCAGCGCCACAGCCGTTTTCAGATAGCCCTCAATGCAAAGGCTCTAGACCCAAACATTGGTGTGAGAGCTAATTCAATCAAGGAAACACTGCATGTTGGTGAAGGGCATATTGAAGAAGGATCAGCCGAGTGGTTCTTGTGGGAGAACAACTCCATTTGGCTCACTAACTTCACACTCCATCAGGCTTCCAAGCAGCTCTCAAGGAAACTCAGTTTTCACACTCTATGCTTCGTGCTCCTTGTGTGCCTAGGACTGAAATGAAGCTTGGTCAGCATCCCACACAAACGAATGCTCCACAGGCGGGTTTCACATGCCACCAACTCCACATTGACAGGCAACTTCAGCGCCACAGCCGTTTTCAGATAGCCCTCAATGCAAAGGCTCTAGATGCAAATATTGGTGTGAGAGCTAATTCAATCAAGGAAACACTGCATGTTGGTGAAGGGCATATTGAAGAAGGATCAGCCGAGTGGTTCTTGTGGGAGAACAACTCCATTTGGCTCACTAACTTCACACACCATCAGGCTTCCAAGCAGCTCTCAAGGAAACCCAGTTTTCAAACTCTATGCTTAGTGCTCTTTGTGTGCCTAGGACTGAAATGAAGCTTGGTAGAGCATCCCACACAAACGAATGCCCCACATGCGGGTTTCACATGCCACCAACTCCACATTCACAGGCAACTTCAGCGCCACAGCCGTTTTCAGATAGCCCTCAATGCAAAGGCTCTAGACGCAAATATTGGTGTGAGAGCTAATTCAATCAAGGAAACACTGCATGTTGGTGAAGGGCATATTGAAGAAGGATCAGCCGAGTGGTTCTTGTGGGAGAACAACACCATTTGGCTCACTAACTTCACACACCATCAGGCTTCCAAGCAGCTCTCAAGGAAACTCAGTTTTCACACTCTATGCTTAGTGCCCTTTGAGTGCCTAGGACTGAAATGAAGCTTGGTGAGCATTCCACACAAACGAATGCTCCACATGCGGGTTTCACATGCCACCAACTCCACATTCACAGGCAACTTCAGCGCCACAGCCGTTTTCAGGTAGCCCTCAATGCAAAGGCTCTAGACGCAAATATTGGTGTGAGAGCTAATTCAATCAAGGAAACACTGCATGTTGGTGAAGGGCATATTGAAGAAGGATCAGCCGAGTGGTTCTTGTGGGAGAACTACTCCATTTGGCTCACTAACTTCACACACCATCAGGCTTCCAAGCAGCTCTCAAGGAAACTCAGTTTTCACACTCTATGCTTAGTGCCCTTTGAGTGCATTATCTAGGAATGAACCTGGTAGAGCATGCCACACAAATGAATGCTCCACTTGCGGGTTTCACATGCCACCAACTCCACATTCACAGGCAACTTCAGCGCCACAGCCGTTTTCAGATAGCCCTCAATGCAAAGGCTCTAGACGCCAATATTGGTGTGAGAGCTAATTCAATCAAGGAAACACTGCATGTTGGTGAAGGGCATATTGAAGAAGGATCAGCCGAGTGGTTCTTGTGGGAGAACAACTCCATTTGGCTCACTAACTTCACACACCATCAGGCTTCCAAGCAGCTCTCAAGGAAACTCAGTTTTCACACTCTATGCTTAGTGCCCTTTGAGTGCCTAGGACTGAAATGAAGCTTGGAGAGCATCCCACACAAACGAATGCTCCACATGCGGGTTTCACATGCCACCAACTCCACATTCACAGGCAATTTCAGCGCCACAGCCGTTTTCAGATAGCCCTCAATGCAAAGGCTCTAGACGCCAATATTGGTGTGAGAGCTATGTCAATCAAGGAAACACTGCATGTTGGTGAAGGGCATATTGAAGAAGGATCAGCCGAGTGGTTCTTGTGGGAGAACAACTCCATTTGGCTCACTAACTTCACACACCATCAGGCTTCCAAGCAGCTCTCAAGGAAACTCAGTTTTCACACTCTATGCTTAGTGCCCTTTGAGTGCATTATCTAGGAATGAACCTGGTAGAGCATCACACACAAACGAATGCTCCACATGCGGGTTTCACATGCCACCAACTCCACATTCACAGGCAACTTCAGCGCCACAGCCGTTTTCAGATAGCCCTCAATGCAAAGGCTCTAGACGCAAATATTGGTGTGAGAGCTAATTCAATCAAGGAAACACTGCATGTTGGTGAAGGGCATATTGAAGAAGGATCAGCCGAGTGGTTCTTGTGGGAGAACAACTCCATTTGGCTCACTAACTTCACACACCATCAGGCTTCCAAGCAGCTCTCAAGGAAACTCAGTTTTCGCACTCTATGCTTAGTGCCCTTTGAGTGCATTATCTAGGAATGAACCTGGTAGAGCATCCCACACAAACGAATGCTCCACATGCGGGTTTCACATGCCACCAACTCCACATTCACAGGCAACTTCAGCGCC
This sequence comes from Ochotona princeps, assembly GCF_030435755.1. Lineage (NCBI taxonomy): Eukaryota > Metazoa > Chordata > Mammalia > Lagomorpha > Ochotonidae > Ochotona > Ochotona princeps. The sequence goes on along the minus strand of NW_026696846.1, from coordinate 232,133 downwards.
ACAGCCGTTTTCAGATAGCCCTCAATGCAAAGGCTCTAGACGCAAATATTGGTGTGAGAGCTAATTCAATCAAGGAAACACTGCATGTTGGTGAAGGGCATATTGAAGAAGGATCAGCCGAGTGGTTCTTGTGGGAGAACAACTCCATTTGGCTCACTAACTTCACACACCATCAGGCTTCCAAGCAGCTCTCAAGGAAACTCAGTTTTCACACTCTATGCTTAGTGCCCTTTGTATGGCTAGGACTGAAATGAACCTGGTAGAGCATCAAACACAAACGAATGCTCCACATGCGGGTTTCACATGCCACCAACTCCACATTCACAGGCAACTTCAGCGCCACAGCCGTTTTCAGATAGCCCTCAATGCAAAGGCTCTAGATGCAAATATTGGTGTGAGAGCTAATTCAATCAAGGAAACACTGCATGTTGGTGAAGGGCATATTGAAGAAGGATCAGCCGAGTGGTTCTTGTGGGAGAACAACTCCATTTGGCTCACTAACTTCACACTCCATCAGGCTTCCAAGCAGCTCTCAAGGAAACTCAGTTTTCACACTCTATGCTTCGTGCTCTTTGTGTGCCTAGGACTGAAATGAAGCTTGGTCAGCATCCCACACAAACGAATGCTCCACATGCGGGTTTCACATGCCACCAACTCCACATTGACAGGCAACTTCAGCGCCACAGCCGTTTTCAGATAGCCCTCAATGCAAAGGCTCTAGATGCAAATATTGGTGTGAGAGCTAATTCAATCAAGGAAACACTGCATGTTGGTGAAGGGCATATTGAAGAAGGATCAGCCGAGTGGTTCTTGTGGGAGAACAACTCCATTTGGCTCACTAACTTCACACACCATCAGGCTTCCAAGCAGCTCTCAAGGAAACCCAGTTTTCACACTCTATGCTTAGTGCTCTTTGTGTGCCTAGGACTGAAATGAAGCTTGGTAGAGCATCCCACACAAACGAATGCCCCAAATGCGGGTTTCACATGCCACCAACTCCACATTCACAGGCAACTTCAGCGCCACAGCCGTTTTCAGATAGCCCTCAATGCAAAGGCTCTAGACGCAAATATTGGTGTGAGAGCTAATTCAATCAAGGAAACACTGCATGTTGGTGAAGGGCATATTGAAGAAGGATCAGCCGAGTGGTTCTTGTGGGAGAACAACTCCATTTGGCTCACTAACTTCACACACCATCAGGCTTCCAAGCAGCTCTCAAGGAAACTCAGTTTTCACACTCTATGCTTAGTGCCCTTTGAGTGCCTAGCACTGAAATGCAGCTTGGTCAGCATTCCACACAAACGAATGCTCCACATGCGGGTTTCACATGCCACCAACTCCACATTCACAGGCAACTTCAGCGCCACAGCCGTTTTCAGGTAGCCCTCAATGCAAAGGCTCTAGACGCAAATATTGGTGTGAGAGCTAATTCAATCAAGGAAACACTGCATGTTGGTGAAGGGCATATTGAAGAAGGATCAGCCGAGTGGTTCTTGTGGGAGAACTACTCCATTTGGCTCACTAACTTCACACACCATCAGGCTTCCAAGCAGCTCTCAAGGAAACTCAGTTTTCACACTCTATGCTTAGTGCCCTTTGAGTGCCTAGCACTGAAATGCAGCTTGGTCAGCATTCCATACAAACGAATGCTCCACATGCGGGTTTCACATGCCACCAACTCCACATTCACAGGCAACTTCAGCGCCACAGCCGTTTTCAGATAGCCCTCAATGCAAAGGCTCTAGACGCAAATATTGGTGTGAGAGCTAATTCAATCAAGGAAACACTGCATGTTGGTGAAGGGCATATTGAAGAAGGATCAGCCGAGTGGTTCTTGTGGGAGAACAACTCCATTTGGCTCACTAACTTCACACACCATCAGGCTTCCAAGCAGCTCTCAAGGAAACTCAGTTTTCACACTCTATGCTTAGTGCCCTTTGAGTGCCTAGGACTGAAATGAAGCTTGGTGAGCATCCCACATAAACGAATGCTCCACTTGCGGGTTTCACATGCCACCAACTCCACATTCACAGGCAACTTCAGCGCCACAGCCGTTTTCAGATAGCCCTCAATGCAAAGGCTCTAGACGCAAATATTGTTGTGAGAGCTAATTCAATCAAGGAAACACTGCATGTTGGTGAAGGGCATATTGAAGAAGGATCAGTCGAGTGGTTCTTGTGGGAGAACAACTCCATTTGGCTCACTAACTTCACACACCATCAGGCTTCCAAGCAGCTCTCAAGGAAACTCAGTTTTCACACTCTATGCTTAGTGCCCTTTGAGTGCATTATCTAGGAATGAACATGGTAGAGCATCCGACACAAACGAATGCTCCACATGCGGTTTTCACATGCCACCAACTCCACATTCACAGGCAACTTCAGCGCCACAGCCATTTTCAGATAGCCCTCAATGCAAAGGCTCTAGACGCAAATATTGGTGTGAGAGCTAATTCAATCAAGGAAACACTGCATGTTGGTGAAGGGCATGTTGAAGAAGGATCAGCCGAGTGGTTCTTGTGGGAGAACAACTCCATTTGGCTCACTAACTTCACACACCATCAGGCTTCCAAGCAGCTCTCAAGGAAACTCAGTTTTCACACTCTATGCTTAGTGCCCTTTGAGTGAATTATCTAGGAATGAACCTGGTAGAGCATCCCACACAAACGAATGCTCCACATGCGGGTTTCACATGCCACCAACTCCACATTCACAGGCAACTTCAGCGCCACAGCCGTTTTCAGATAGCCCTCAATGCAAAGGCTCTAGACGCAAATATTGGTGTGAGAGCTAATTCAATCAAGGAAACACTGCATGTTGGTGAAGGGCATATTGAAGAAGGATCAGCCGAGTGGTTCTTGTGGGAGAACAACTCCATTTGGCTCACTAACTTCACACACCATCAGGCTTCCAAGCAGCTCTCAAGGAAACTCAGTTTTCACACTATGTGCTTAGTGCCCTTTGAGTGCATTATCTAGGAATGAACCTGGTAGAGCATCCCACACAAACGAATGCTCCACATGCGGGTTTCACATGCCACCAACTCCACATTCACAGGCAACTTCAGCGCCACAGCCGTTTTCAGATAGCCCTCAATGCAAAGGCTCTAGACGCCAATATTGGTGTGAGAGCTAATTCAATCAAGGAAACACTGCATGTTGGTGAAGGGCATATTGAAGAAGGATCAGCCGAGTGGTTCTTGTGGGAGAACAACTCCATTTGGCTCACTAACTTCACACACCATCAGGCTTCCAAGCAGCTCTCAAGAAAACTCAGTTTTCACACTCTATGCTTAGTGCCCTTTGAGTGCATTATCTAGGAATGAACCTGGTAGAGCATCACACACAAACGAATGCTCCACATGCGGGTTTCACATGCCACCAACTCCACATTCACAGGCAACTTCAGCGCCACAGCCGTTTTCAGATAGCCCTCAATGCAAAGGCTCTAGGCGCAAATATTGGTGTGAGAGCTAATTCAATCAAGGAAACACTGCATGTTGGTGAAGGGCATATTGAAGAAGGATCAGCCGAGTGGTTCTTGTGGGAGAACAACTGCATTTGGCTCACTAACTTCACACACCATCAGGCTTCCAAGCAGCTCTCAAGGAAACTCAGTTTTCACACTCTATGCTTAGTGCCCTTTGTATGGCTAGGACTGAAATGAACCTGGTAGAGCATCCCACAGAAACGAATGCTCCACATGCGGGTTTCACATGCCACCAACTCCACATTCACAGGCAACTTCAGCGCCACAGCCGTTTTCAGATAGCCCTCAATGCAAAGGCTCTAGACGCAAATATTGGTGTGAGAGCTCATTCAATCAAGGAAACACTGCATGTTGGTGAAGGGCATATTGAAGAAGGATCAGCCGAGTGGTTCTTGTGGGAGAACAACTCCATTTGGCTCACTAACTTCACACACCATCAGGCTTCCAAGCAGCTCTCAAGGAAACTCAGTTTTCACACTCTATGCTTCGTGCTCTTTGTGTGCCTAGGACTGAAATGAAGCTTGGTCAGCATCCCACACAAACGAATGCTCCACATGCGGGTTTCACATGCCACCAACTCCACATTCACAGGCAACTTCAGCGCCACAGCCATTTTCAGATAGCCCTCAATGCAAAGGCTCTAGATGCAAATATTGGTGTGAGAGCTAATTCAATCAAGGAAACACTGCATGTTGGTGAAGGGCATATTGAAGAAGGATCAGCCGAGTGGTTCTTGTGGGAGAACAACTCCATTTGGCTCACTAACTTCACACACCATCAGGCTTCCAAGCAGCTCTCAAGGAAACTCAGTTTTCACACTCTATGCGTAGTGCTCTTTGTGTGCCTAGGACTGAAATGAAGCTTGGTAGAGCATCCCACACAAACGAATGCCCCACATGCGGGTTTCACATGCCACCAACTCCACATTCACAGGCAACTTCAGCGCCACAGCCGTTTTCAGATAGCCCTCAATGCAAAGGCTCTAGACGCAAATATTGGTGTGAGAGCTAATTCAATCAAGGAAACACTGCATGTTGGTGAAGGGCATATTGAAGAAGGATCAGCCGAGTGGTTCTTGTGGGAGAACAACTCCATTTGGCTCACTAACTTCACACACCATCAGGCTTCCAAGCAGCTCTCAAGGAAACTCAGTTTTCACACTCTATGCTTAGTGCCCTTTGAGTGCCTAGCACTGAAATGCAGCTTGGTCAGCATCCCACACAAACGAATGCTCCACATGCGGGTTTCACATGCCACCAACTCCACATTCACAGGCAACTTCAGCGCCACAGCCGTTTTCAGGTAGCCCTCAATGCAAAGGCTCTAGACGCAAATATTGGTGTGAGAGCTAATTCAATCAAGGAAACACTGCATGTTGGTGAAGGGCATATTGAAGAAGGATTAGCCGAGTGGTTCTTGTGGGAGAACTACTCCATTTGGCTCACTAACTTCACACACCATCAGGCTTCCAAGCAGCTCTCAAGGAAACTCAGTTTTCACACTCTATGCTTAGTGCCCTTTGAGTGTATTATCTAGGAATGAACCTGGTAGAGCATGCCACACAAATGAATGCTCCACATGCGGGTTTCACATGCCACCAACTCCACATTCACAGGCAACTTCAGCGCCACAGCTGTTTTCAGATAGCCCTCAATGCAAAGGCTCTAGACCCAAATATTGGTGTGAGAGCTAATTCAATCAAGGAAACACTGCATGTTGGTGAAGGGCATATTGAAGAAGGATCAGCCGAGTGGTTCTTGTGGGAGAACAACTCCATTTGGCTCACTAACTTCACACACCATCAGGCTTCCAAGCAGCTCTCAAGGAAACTCAGTTTTCACACTCTATGCTTAGTGCCCTTTGAGTGCATTATCTAGGAATGAACCTGGTAGAGCATCCCACACAAACGAATGCTCCACATGCGGGTTTCACATGCCACCAACTCCACATTCACAGGCAACTTCAGCGCCACAGCCGTTTTCAGATAGCCCTCAATGCAAAGGCTCTAGACCCAAATATTGGTGTGAGAGCTAATTCAATCAAGGAAACACTGCATGTTGGTGAAGGGCATATTGAAGAAGGATCAGCCGAGTGGTTCTTGTGGGAGAACAACTCCATTTGGCTCACTAACTTCACACACCATCAGGCTTCCAAGCATCTCTCAAGGAAACTCAGTTTTCACACTCTATGCTTAGTGCCCTTTGTATGGCTAGGACTGAAATGAACCTGGTAGAGCATCACACACAAACGAATGCTCCACATGCGGGTTTCACATGCCACCAACTCCACATTCACAGGCAACTTCAGCGCCACAGCCGTTTTCAGATAGCCCTCAATGCAAAGGCTCTAGACGCAAATATTGGTGTGAGAGCTAATTCAATCAAGGAAACACTGCATGTTGGTGAAGGGCATATTGAAGAAGGATCAGCCGAGTGGTTCTTGTGGGAGAACAACTCCATTTGGCTCACTGACTTCACACTCCATCAGGCTTCCAAGCAGCTCTCAAGGAAACTCAGTTTTCACACTCTATGCTTCGTGCTCTTTGTGTGCCTAGGACTGAAATGAAGCTTGGTCAGCATCCCACACAAACGAATGCTCCACATGCGGGTTTCACATGCCACCAACTCCACATTCACAGGCAACTTCAGCGCCACAGCCGTTTTCAGATAGCCCTCAATGCAAAGGCTCTAGATGCAAATATTGGTGTGAGAGCTAATTCAATCAAGGAAACACTGCATGTTGGTGAAGGGCATATTGAAGAAGGATCAGCCGAGTGGTTCTTGTGGGAGAACAACTCCATTTGGCTCACTAACTTCACACACCATCAGGCTTCCAAGCAGCTCTCAAGGAAACCCAGTTTTCACACTCTATGCTTAGTGCTCTTTGTGTGCCTAGGACTGAAATGAAGCTTGGTAGAGCATCCCACACAAACGAATGCCCCACATGCGGGTTTCACATGCCACCAACTCCACATTCACAGGCAACTTCAGCGCCACAGCCGTTTTCAGATAGCCCTCAATGCAAAGGCTCTAGACGCAAATATTGGTGTGAGAGCTAATTCAATCAAGGAAACACTGCATGTTGGTGAAGGGCATATTGAAGAAGGATCAGCCGAGTGGTTCTTGTGGGAGAACAACTGCATTTGGCTCACTAACTTCACACACCATCAGGCTTCCAAGCAGCTCTCAAGGAAACTCAGTTTTCACACTCTATGCTTAGTGCCCTTTGAGTGCCTAGGACTGAAATGAAGCTTGGTGAGCATTCCACACAAACGAATGCTCCACATGCGGGTTTCACATGCCACCAACTCCACATTCACAGGCAACTTCAGCGCCACAGCCGTTTTCAGGTAGATCTCAATGCAAAGGCTCTAGACGCAAATATTGGTGTGAGAGCTAATTCAATCAAGGAAACACTGCATGTTGGTGAAGGGCATATTGAAGAAGGATCAGCCGAGTGGTTCTTGTGGGAGAACTACTCCATTTGGCTCACTAACTTCACACACCATCAGGCTTCCAAGCAGCTCTCAAGGAAACTCAGTTTTCACACTCTATGCTTAGTGCCCTTTGAGTTTATTATCTAGGAATGAACCTGGTAGAGCATGCCACACAAATGAATGCTCCACATGCGGGTTTCACATGCCACCAACTCCACATTCACAGGCAACTTCAGCGCCACAGCCGTTTTCAGATAGCCCTCAATGCAAAGGCTCTAGACGCCAATATTGGTGTGAGAGCTAATTCAATCAAGGAAACACTGCATGTTGGTGAAGGGCATATTGAAGAAGGATCAGCCGAGTGGTTCTTGTGGGAGAACAACTCCATTTGGCTCACTAACTTCACACACCATCAGGCTTCCAAGCAGCTCTCAAGGAAACTCAGTTTTCACACTCTATGCTTAGTGCCCTTTGAGTGCCTAGGACTGAAATGAAGCTTGGTAGAGCATCCCACACAAACGAATGCTCCACATGCGGGTTTCACATGCCACCAACTCCACATTCACAGGCAATTTCAGCGCCACAGCCGTTTTCAGATAGCCCTCAATGCAAAGGCTCTAGACGCAAATATTGGTGTGAGAGCTAATTCAATCAAGGAAACACTGCATGTTGGTGAAGGGCATATTGAAGAAGGATCAGCCGAGTGGTTCTTGTGGGAGAACAACTCCATTTGGCTCACTAACTTCACACACCATCAGGCTTCCAAGCAGCTCTCAAGGAAACTCAGTTTTCACACTCTATGCTTAGTGCCCTTTGAGTGCATTATCTAGGAATGAACCTGGTAGAGCATCACACACAAACGAATGCTCCACATGCGGGTTTCACATGCCACCAACTCCACATTCACAGGCAACTTCAGCGCCACAGCCGTTTTCAGATAGCCCTCAATGCAAAGGCTCTAGACGCAAATATTGGTGTGAGAGCTAATTCAATCAAGGAAACACTGCATGTTGGTGAAGGGCATATTGAAGAAGGATCAGCCGAGTGGTTCTTGTGGGAGAACAACTCCATTTGGCTCACTAACTTCACACACCATCAGGCTTCCAAGCAGCTCTCAAGGAAACTCAGTTTTCACACTCTATGCTTAGTGCCCTTTGAGTGCATTATCTATGAATGAACCTGGTAGAGCATCACACACAAACGAATGCTCCACATGCGGGTTTCACATGCCACCAACTCCACATTCACAGGCAACTTCAGCGCCACAGCCGTTTTCAGATAGCCCTCAATGCAAAGGCTCTAGACCTAAATATTGGTGTGAGAGCTAATTCAATCAAGGAAACACTGCATGTTGGTGAAGGGCATATTGAAGAAGGATCAGCCGAGTGGTTCTTGTGGGAGAACAACTCCATTTGGCTCACTAACTTCACACACCATCAGGCTTCCAAGCAGCTCTCAAGGAAACTCAGTTTTCACACTCTATGCTTAGTGCCCTTTGAGTGCATTATCTAGGATGAACCTGGTAGAGCATCCCACACAAACAAATGCTCCACATGAGGGTTTCACATGCCACCAACTCCACATTCACAGGCAACTTCAGCGCCACAGCCGTTTTCAGATAGCCCTCAATGCAAAGGCTCTAGACGCAAATATTGGTGTGAGAGCTAATTCAATCAAGGAAACACTGCATGTTGGTGAAGGGCATATTGAAGAAGGATCAGCCGAGTGGTTCTTGTGGGAGAACAACTCCATTTGGCTCATTAACTTCACACACCATCAGGCTTCCAAGCAGCTCTCAAGGAAACTCAGTTTTCACACTCTATGCTTAGTGCCCTTTGAGTGCATTATCTAGGAATGAACCTGGTAGAGCATCACACACAAACGAATGCTCCACATGCGGATTTCACATGCCACCAACTCCACATTCACAGGCAACTTCAGCGCCACAGCCGTTTTCAGATAGCCCTCAATGCAAAGGCTCTAGACGCAAATATTGGTGTGAGAGCTAATTCAATCAAGGAAACACTGCATGTTGGTGAAGGGCATATTGAAGAAGGATCAGCCGAGTGGTTCTTGTGGGAGAACAACTCCATTTGGCTCACTAACTTCACACACCATCAGGCTTCCAAGCAGCTCTCAAGGAAACTCAGTTTTCACACTCTATGCTTAGTGCCCTTTGAGTGCATTATCTAGGAATGAACCTGGTAGAGCATCCCACACAAACAAATGCTCCACATGAGGGTTTCACATGCCACCAACTCCACATTCACAGGCAACTTCAGCGCCACAGCCGTTTTCAGATAGCCCTCAATGCAAAGGCTCTAGACCCAAATATTGGTGTGAGAGCTAATTCAATCAAGGAAACACTGCATGTTGGTGAAGGGCATATTGAAGAAGGATCAGCCGAGTGGTTCTTGTGGGAGAACAACTCCATTTGGCTCATTAACTTCACACACCATCAGGCTTCCAAGCAGCTCTCAAGGAAACTCAGTTTTCACACTCTATGCTTAGTGCCCTTTGAGTGCATTATCTAGGAATGAACCTGGTATTGCATACCACACAAACGAATGTTCCACATGCGGGTTTCACGTGCCACCAACTCCACATTCACAGGCAACTTCAGCGCCACAGCCGTTTTCAGATAGCCCTCAATGCAAAGGCTCTAGACCCAAATATTGGTGTGAGAGCTAATTCAATCAAGGAAACACTGCATGTTGGTGAAGGGCATATTGAAGAAGGATCAGCCGAGTGGTTCTTGTGGGAGAACAACTCCATTTGGCTCACTAACTTCACACACCATCAGGCTTCCAAGCAGCTCTCAAGGAAACTCAGTTTTCACACTCTATGCTTAGTGCCCTTTGAGTGCATTATCTAGGAATGAACCTGGTAGAGCATCACACACAAACGAATGCTCCACATGCGGGTTTCACATGCCACCAACTCCACATTCACAGGCAACTTCAGCGCCACAGCCGTTTTCAGATAGCCCTCAATGCAAAGGCTCTAGACGCAAATATTGGTGTGAGAGCTAATTCAATCAAGGAAACACTGCATGTTGGTGAAGGGCATATTGAAGAAGGATCAGCCGAGTGGTTCTTGTGGGAGAACAACTCCATTTGGCTCACTAACTTCACACACCATCAGGCTTCCAAGCAGCTCTCAAGGAAACTCAGTTTTCACACTCTATGCTTAGTGCCCTTTGAGTGCATTATCTAGGAATGAACCTGGTAGAGCATCCCACACAAACGAATGCTCCACATGCGGGTTTCACATGCCACCAACTCCACATTCACAGGCAACTTCAGCGCCACAGCCGTTTTCAGATAGCCCTCAATGCAAAGGCTCTAGACCCAAATATTGGTGTGAGAGCTAATTCAATCAAGGAAACACTGCATGTTGGTGAAGGGCATATTGAAGAAGGATCAGCCGAGTGGTTCTTGTGGGAGAACAACTCCATTTGGCTCACTAACTTCACACACCATCAGGCTTCCAAGCAGCTCTCAAGGAAACTCAGTTTTCACACTCTATGCTTAGTGCCCTTTGAGTGCATTATCTAGGAATGAACCTGGTAGAGCATCACACACAAACGAATGCTCCACATGCGGGTTTCACATGCCACCAACTCCACATTCACAGGCAACTTCAGCGCCACAGCCGTTTTCAGATAGCCCTCAATGCAAAGGCTCTAGACCCAAATATTGGTGTGAGAGCTAATTCAATCAAGGAAACACTGCATGTTGGTGAAGGGCATATTGAAGAAGGATCAGCCGAGTGGTTCTTGTGGGAGAACAACTCCATTTGGCTCACTAACTTCACACACCATCAGGCTTCCAAGCAGCTCTCAAGGAAACTCAGTTTTCACACTCTATGCTTAGTGCCCTTTGAGTGCATTATCTAGGAATGAACCTGGTAGAGCATCCCACACAAACGAATGCTCCACATGCGGGTTTCACATGCCACCAACTCCACATTCACAGGCAACTTCAGCGCCACAGCCGTTTTCAGATAGCCCTCAATGCAAAGGCTCTAGACGCCAATATTGGTGTGAGAGCTAATTCAATCAAGGAAACACTGCATGTTGGTGAAGGGCATATTGAAGAAGGATCAGCCGAGTGGTTCTTGTGGGAGAACAACTCCATTTGGCTCACTAACTTCACACACCATCAGGCTTCCAAGCAGCTCTCAAGGAAACTCAGTTTTCACACTCTATGCTTAGTGCCCTTTGAGTGCATTATCTAGGAATGAACCTGGTAGAGCATCACACACAAACGAATGCTCCACATGCGGGTTTCACATGCCACCAACTCCACATTCACAGGCAACTTCAGCGCCACAGCCGTTTTCAGATAGCCCTCAATGCAAAGGCTCTAGACCCAAATATTGGTGTGAGAGCTAATTCAATCAAGGAAACACTGCATGTTGGTGAAGGGCATATTGAAGAAGGATCAGCCGAGTGGTTCTTGTGGGAGAACAACTCCATTTGGCTCACTAACTTCACACACCATCAGGCTTCCAAGCAGCTCTCAAGGAAACTCAGTTTTCACACTCTATGCTTAGTGCCCTTTGAGTGCATTATCTAGGAATGAACCTGGTAGAGCATCCCACACAAACGAATGCTCCACATGCGGGTTTCACATGCCACCAACTCCACATTCACAGGCAACTTCAGCGCCACAGCCGTTTTCAGATAGCCCTCAATGCAAAGGCTCTAGACGCAAATATTGGTGTGAGAGCTAATTCAATCAAGGAAACACTGCATCTTGGTGAAGGGCATATTGAAGAAGGATCAGCCGAGTGGTTCTTGTGGGAGAACAACTCCATTTGGCTCACTAACTTCACACACCATCAGGCTTCCAAGCAGCTCTCAAGGAAACTCAGTTTTCACACTCTATGCTTAGTGCCCTTTGAGTGCCTAGGACTGAAATGAAGCTTGGAGAGCATCCCACACAAACGAATGCTCCACATGCGGGTTTCACATGACACCAACTCCACATTCACAGGCAATTTCAGCGCCACTGCCGTTTTCAGATAGCCCCCAATGCAAAGGCTCTAGACGCAAATATTGGTGTGAGAGCTAATTCAATCAAGGAAACACTGCATGTTGGTGAAGGGCATATTGAAGAAGGATCAGCCGAGTGGTTCTTGTGGGAGAACAACTCCATTTGGCTCACTAACTTCACACACCATCAGGCTTCCAAGCAGCTCTCAAGGAAACTCAGTTTTCACACTCTATGCTTAGTGCTCTTTGTGTGCAGAGGACTGAAATGAAGCTTGGTGAGCATCCCACACAAACGAAAGCTCCACATGCGGGTTTCACATGCCACCAACTCCACATTCACAGGCAACTTCAGCGCCACAGCCGTTTTCAGATAGCCCTCAATGCAAAGGCTCTAGACGCAGATATTGGTGTGAGAGCTAATTCAATCAAGGAAACACTGCATGTTGGTGAAGGGCATATTGAAGAAGGATCAGCCTAGTGGTTCTTGTGGGAGAACAACTCCATTTGGCTCACTAACTTCACACACCATCAGGCTTCCAAGCAGCTCTCAAGGAAACTCAGTTTTCACACTCTATGTTTAGTGCCCTTTGAATGCATTATCTAGGAATGAACCTGGTAGAGCATCCCACACAAACGAATGCTCCACATGCGGGTTTCACATGCCACCAACTCCACATTCACAGGCAACTTCAGCGCCACAGCCGTTTTCAGATAGCCCTCAATGCAAAGGCTCTAGACGCAAATATTGGTGTGAGAGCTAATTCAATCAAGGAAACACTGCATGTTGGTGAAGGGCATATTGAAGAAGGATCAGCCGAGTGGTTCTTGTGGGAGAACAACTCCATTTGGCTCACTAACTTCACACACCATCAGGCTTCCAAGCAGCTCTCAAGGAAACTCAGTTTTCACACTCTATGCTTAGTGCCCTTTGAGTGCATTATCTAGGAAAGAACCTGGTAGAGCATCCCACACAAACGAATGCTCCACATGCGGGTTTCACATGCCACCAACTCCACATTCACAGGCAACTTCAGCGCCACAGCCGTTTTCAGATAGCCCTCAATGCAAAGGCTCTAGACGCAAATATTGGTGTGAGAGCTAATTCAATCAAGGAAACACTGCATGTTGGTGAAGGGCATATTGAAGAAGGATCAGCCGAGTGGTTCTTGTGGGAGAACAACTCCATTTGGCTCACTAACTTCACACACCATCAGGCTTCCAAGCAGCTCTCAAGGAAACTCAGTTTTCACACTATGTGCTTAGTGCCCTTTGAGTGCATTATCTAGGAATGAACCTGGTAGAGCATCCCACACAAACGAATGCTCCACATGCGGGTTTCACATGCCACCAACTCCACATTCACAGGCAACTTCAGCGCCACAGCCGTTTTCAGATAGCCCTCAATGCAAAGGCTCTAGACGCAAATATTGGTGTGAGAGCTAATTCAATCAAGGAAACACTGCATGTTGGTGAAGGGCATATTGAAGAAGGATCAGCCGAGTGGTTCTTGTGGGAGAACAACTCCATTTGGCTCACTAACTTCACACACCATCAGGCTTCCAAGCAGCTCTCAAGAAAACTCAGTTTTCACACTCTATGCTTAGTGCCCTTTGAGTGCATTATCTAGGAATGAACCTGGTAGAGCATCACACACAAACGAATGCTCCACATGCGGGTTTCACATGCCACCAACTCCACATTCACAGGCAACTTCAGCGCCACAGCCGTTTTCAGATAGCCCTCAATGCAAAGGCTCTAGGCGCAAATATTGGTGTGAGAGCTAATTCAATCAAGGAAACACTGCATGTTGGTGAAGGGCATATTGAAGAAGGATCAGCCGAGTGGTTCTTGTGGGAGAACAACTGCATTTGGCTCACTAACTTCACACACCATCAGGCTTCCAAGCAGCTCTCAAGGAAACTCAGTTTTCACACTCTATGCTTAGTGCCCTTTGTATGGCTAGGACTGAAATGAACCTGGTAGAGCATCCCACAGAAACGAATGCTCCACATGCGGGTTTCACATGCCACCAACTCCACATTCACAGGCAACTTCAGCGCCACAGCCGTTTTCAGATAGCCCTCAATGCAAAGGCTCTAGACGCAAATATTGGTGTGAGAGCTCATTCAATCAAGGAAACACTGCATGTTGGTGAAGGGCATATTGAAGAAGGATCAGCCGAGTGGTTCTTGTGGGAGAACAACTCCATTTGGCTCACTAACTTCACACACCATCAGGCTTCCAAGCAGCTCTCAAGGAAACTCAGTTTTCACACTCTATGCTTCGTGCTCTTTGTGTGCCTAGGACTGAAATGAAGCTTGGTAGAGCATCCCACACAAACGAATGCCCCACATGCGGGTTTCACATGCCACCAACTCCACATTCACAGGCAACTTCAGCGCCACAGCCGTTTTCAGATAGCCCTCAATGCAAAGGCTCTAGACGCAAATATTGGTGTGAGAGCTAATTCAATCAAGGAAACACTGCATGTTGGTGAAGGGCATATTGAAGAAGGATCAGCCGAGTGGTTCTTGTGGGAGAACAACTCCATTTGGCTCACTAACTTCACACACCATCAGGCTTCCAAGCAGCTCTCAAGGAAACTCAGTTTTCACACTCTATGCTTAGTGCCCTTTGAGTGCCTAGCACTGAAATGCAGCTTGGTCAGCATCCCACACAAACGAATGCTCCACATGCGGGTTTCACATGCCACCAACTCCACATTCACAGGCAACTTCAGCGCCACAACCGTTTTCAGGTAGCCCTCAATGCAAAGGCTCTAGACGCAAATATTGGTGTGAGAGCTAATTCAATCAAGGAAACACTGCATGTTGGTGAAGGGCATATTGAAGAAGGATTAGCCGAGTGGTTCTTGTGGGAGAACTACTCCATTTGGCTCACTAACTTCACACACCATCAGGCTTCCAAGCAGCTCTCAAGGAAACTCAGTTTTCACACTCTATGCTTAGTGCCCTTTGAGTGTATTATCTAGGAATGAACCTGGTAGAGCATGCCACACAAATGAATGCTCCACATGCGGGTTTCACATGCCACCAACTCCACATTCACAGGCAACTTCAGCGCCACAGCTGTTTTCAGATAGCCCTCAATGCAAAGGCTCTAGACGCAAATATTGGTGTGAGAGCTAATTCAATCAAGGAAACACTGCATGTTGGTGAAGGGCATATTGAAGAAGGATCAGCCGAGTGGTTCTTGTGGGAGAACAACTCCATTTGGCTCACTAACTTCACACACCATCAGGCTTCCAAGCAGCTCTCAAGGAAACTCAGTTTTCACACTCTATGCTTAGTGCCCTTTGAGTGCATTATCTAGGAATGAACCTGGTAGAGCATCCCACACAAACGAATGCTCCACATGCGGGTTTCACATGCCACCAACTCCACATTCACAGGCAACTTCAGCACCACAGCCGTTTTCAGATAGCCCTCAATGCAAAGGCTCTAGACCCAAATATTGGTGTGAGAGCTAATTCAATCAAGGAAACACTGCATGTTGGTGAAGGGCATATTGAAGAAGGATCAGCCGAGTGGTTCTTGTGGGAGAACAACTCCATTTGGCTCACTGACTTCACACTCCATCAGGCTTCCAAGCAGCTCTCAAGGAAACTCAGTTTTCACACTCTATGCTTCGTGCTCTTTGTGTGCCTAGGACTGAAATGAAGCTTGGTCAGCATCCCACACAAACGAATGCTCCACATGCGGGTTTCACATGCCACCAACTCCACATTCACAGGCAACTTCAGCGCCACAGCCGTTTTCAGATAGCCCTCAATGCAAAGGCTCTAGATGCAAATATTGGTGTGAGAGCTAATTCAATCAAGGAAACACTGCATGTTGGTGAAGGGCATATTGAAGAAGGATCAGCCGAGTGGTTCTTGTGGGAGAACAACTCCATTTGGCTCACTAACTTCACACACCATCAGGCTTCCAAGCAGCTCTCAAGGAAACCCAGTTTTCACACTCTATGCTTAGTGCTCTTTGTGTGCCTAGGACTGAAATGAAGCTTGGTAGAGCATCCCACACAAACGAATGCCCCACATGCGGGTTTCACATGCCACCAACTCCACATTCACAGGCAACTTCAGCGCCACAGCCGTTTTCAGATAGCCCTCAATGCAAAGGCTCTAGACGCAAATATTGGTGTGAGAGCTAATTCAATCAAGGAAACACTGCATGTTGGTGAAGGGCATATTGAAGAAGGATCAGCCGAGTGGTTCTTGTGGGAGAACAACTGCATTTGGCTCACTAACTTCACACACCATCAGGCTTCCAAGCAGCTCTCAAGGAAACTCAGTTTTCACACTCTATGCTTAGTGCCCTTTGAGTGCCTAGGACTGAAATGAAGCTTGGTGAGCATTCCACACAAACGAATGCTCCACATGCGGGTTTCACATGCCACCAACTCCACATTCACAGGCAACTTCAGCGCCACAGCCGTTTTCAGGTAGATCTCAATGCAAAGGCTCTAGACGCAAATATTGGTGTGAGAGCTAATTCAATCAAGGAAACACTGCATGTTGGTGAAGGGCATATTGAAGAAGGATCAGCCGAGTGGTTCTTGTGGGAGAACTACTCCATTTGGCTCACTAACTTCACACACCATCAGGCTTCCAAGCAGCTCTCAAGGAAACTCAGTTTTCACACTCTATGCTTAGTGCCCTTTGAGTTTATTATCTAGGAATGAACCTGGTAGAGCATGCCACACAAATGAATGCTCCACATGCGGGTTTCACATGCCACCAACTCCACATTCACAGGCAACTTCAGCGCCACAGCCGTTTTCAGATAGCCCTCAATGCAAAGGCTCTAGACGCCAATATTGGTGTGAGAGCTAATTCAATCAAGGAAACACTGCATGTTGGTGAAGGGCATATTGAAGAAGGATCAGCCGAGTGGTTCTTGTGGGAGAACAACTCCATTTGGCTCACTAACTTCACACACCATCAGGCTTCCAAGCAGCTCTCAAGGAAACTCAGTTTTCACACTCTATGCTTAGTGCCCTTTGAGTGCCTAGGACTGAAATGCAGCTTGGTAGAGCATCCCACACAAACGAATGCTCCACATGCGGGTTTCACATGCCACCAACTCCACATTCACAGGCAATTTCAGCGCCACAGCCGTTTTCAGATAGCCCTCAATGCAAAGGCTCTAGACGCAAATATTGGTGTGAGAGCTAATTCAATCAAGGAAACACTGCATGTTGGTGAAGGGCATATTGAAGAAGGATCAGCCGAGTGGTTCTTGTGGGAGAACAACTCCATTTGGCTCACTAACTTCACACACCATCAGGCTTCCAAGCAGCTCTCAAGGAAACTCAGTTTTCACACTCTATGCTTAGTGCCCTTTGAGTGCATTATCTAGGAATGAACCTGGTAGAGCATCACACACAAACGAATGCTCCACATGCGGGTTTCACATGCCACCAACTCCACATTCACAGGCAACTTCAGCGCCACAGCCGTTTTCAGATAGCCCTCAATGCAAAGGCTCTAGACGCAAATATTGGTGTGAGAGCTAATTCAATCAAGGAAACACTGCATGTTGGTGAAGGGCATATTGAAGAAGGATCAGCCGAGTGGTTCTTGTGGGAGAACAACTCCATTTGGCTCACTAACTTCACACACCATCAGGCTTCCAAGCAGCTCTCAAGGAAACTCAGTTTTCACACTCTATGCTTAGTGCCCTTTGAGTGCATTATCTATGAATGAACCTGGTAGAGCATCACACACAAACGAATGCTCCACATGCGGGTTTCACATGCCACCAACTCCACATTCACAGGCAACTTCAGCGCCACAGCCGTTTTCAGATAGCCCTCAATGCAAAGGCTCTAGACCTAAATATTGGTGTGAGAGCTAATTCAATCAAGGAAACACTGCATGTTGGTGAAGGGCATATTGAAGAAGGATCAGCCGAGTGGTTCTTGTGGGAGAACAACTCCATTTGGCTCACTAACTTCACACACCATCAGGCTTCCAAGCAGCTCTCAAGGAAACTCAGTTTTCACACTCTATGCTTAGTGCCCTTTGAGTGCATTATCTAGGATGAACCTGGTAGAGCATCCCACACAAACAAATGCTCCACATGAGGGTTTCACATGCCACCAACTCCACATTCACAGGCAACTTCAGCGCCACAGCCGTTTTCAGATAGCCCTCAATGCAAAGGCTCTAGACGCAAATATTGGTGTGAGAGCTAATTCAATCAAGGAAACACTGCATGTTGGTGAAGGGCATATTGAAGAAGGATCAGCCGAGTGGTTCTTGTGGGAGAACAACTCCATTTGGCTCATTAACTTCACACACCATCAGGCTTCCAAGCAGCTCTCAAGGAAACTCAGTTTTCACACTCTATGCTTAGTGCCCTTTGAGTGCATTATCTAGGAATGAACCTGGTAGAGCATCACACACAAACGAATGCTCCACATGCGGATTTCACATGCCACCAACTCCACATTCACAGGCAACTTCAGCGCCACAGCCGTTTTCAGATAGCCCTCAATGCAAAGGCTCTAGACGCAAATATTGGTGTGAGAGCTAATTCAATCAAGGAAACACTGCATGTTGGTGAAGGGCATATTGAAGAAGGATCAGCCGAGTGGTTCTTGTGGGAGAACAACTCCATTTGGCTCACTAACTTCACACACCATCAGGCTTCCAAGCAGCTCTCAAGGAAACTCAGTTTTCACACTCTATGCTTAGTGCCCTTTGAGTGCATTATCTAGGAATGAACCTGGTAGAGCATCCCACACAAACAAATGCTCCACATGAGGGTTTCACATGCCACCAACTCCACATTCACAGGCAACTTCAGCGCCACAGCCGTTTTCAGATAGCCCTCAATGCAAAGGCTCTAGACCCAAATATTGGTGTGAGAGCTAATTCAATCAAGGAAACACTGCATGTTGGTGAAGGGCATATTGAAGAAGGATCAGCCGAGTGGTTCTTGTGGGAGAACAACTCCATTTGGCTCATTAACTTCACACACCATCAGGCTTCCAAGCAGCTCTCAAGGAAACTCAGTTTTCACACTCTATGCTTAGTGCCCTTTGAGTGCATTATCTAGGAATGAACCTGGTATTGCATACCACACAAACGAATGTTCCACATGCGGGTTTCACGTGCCACCAACTCCACATTCACAGGCAACTTCAGCGCCACAGCCGTTTTCAGATAGCCCTCAATGCAAAGGCTCTAGACCCAAATATTGGTGTGAGAGCTAATTCAATCAAGGAAACACTGCATGTTGGTGAAGGGCATATTGAAGAAGGATCAGCCGAGTGGTTCTTGTGGGAGAACAACTCCATTTGGCTCACTAACTTCACACACCATCAGGCTTCCAAGCAGCTCTCAAGGAAACTCAGTTTTCACACTCTATGCTTAGTGCCCTTTGAGTGCATTATCTAGGAATGAACCTGGTAGAGCATCACACACAAACGAATGCTCCACATGCGGGTTTCACATGCCACCAACTCCACATTCACAGGCAACTTCAGCGCCACAGCCGTTTTCAGATAGCCCTCAATGCAAAGGCTCTAGACGCAAATATTGGTGTGAGAGCTAATTCAATCAAGGAAACACTGCATGTTGGTGAAGGGCATATTGAAGAAGGATCAGCTGAGTGGTTCTTGTGGGAGAACAACTCCATTTGGCTCACTAACTTCACACACCATCAGGCTTCCAAGCAGCTCTCAAGGAAACTCAGTTTTCACACTCTATGCTTAGTGCCCTTTGAGTGCATTATCTAGGAATGAACCTGGTAGAGCATCCCACACAAACGAATGATCCACATGCGGGTTTCACATGCCACCAACTCCACATTCACAGGCAACTTCAGCGCCACAGCCGTTTTCAGATAGCCCTCAATGCAAAGGCTCTAGACGCCAATATTGGTGTGAGAGCTAATTCAATCAAGGAAACACTGCATGTTGGTGAAGGGCATATTGAAGAAGGATCAGCCGAGTGGTTCTTGTGGGAGAACAACTCCATTTGGCTCACTAACTTCACACACCATCAGGCTTCCAAGCAGCTCTCAAGGAAACTCAGTTTTCACACTCTATGCTTAGTGCCCTTTGAGTGCCTAGGACTGAAATGAAGCTTGGAGAGCATCCCACACAAACGAATGCTCCACATGCGGGTTTCACATGCCACCAACTCCACATTCACAGACAACTTCAGCGCCACAGCCGTTTTCAGATAGCCCTCAATGCAAAGGCTCTAGACGCAAATATTGGTGTGAGAGCTAATTCAATCAAGGAAACACTGCATGTTGGTGAAGGGCATATTGAAGAAGGATCAGCCGAGTGGTTCTTGTGGGAGAACAACTCCATTTGGCTCACTAACTTCACACACCATCAGGCTTCCAAGCAGCTCTCAAGGAAACTCAGTTTTCACACTCTATGCTTAGTGCTCTTTGTGTGCAGAGGACTGAAATGAAGCTTGGTGAGCATCCCACACAAACGAAAGCTCCACATGCGGGTTTCACATGCCACCAACTCCACATTCACAGGCAACTTCAGCGCCACAGCCGTTTTCAGATAGCCCTCAATGCAAAGGCTCTAGACGCAAATATTGGTGTGAGAGCTAATTCAATCAAGGAAACACTGCATGTTGGTGAAGGGCATATTGAAGAAGGATCAGCCTAGTGGTTCTTGTGGGAGAACAACTCCATTTGGCTCACTAACTTCACACACCATCAGGCTTCCAAGCAGCTCTCAAGGAAACTCAGTTTTCACACTCTATGTTTAGTGCCCTTTGAATGCATTATCTAGGAATGAACCTGGTAGAGCATCCCACACAAACGAATGCTCCACATGCGGGTTTCACATGCCACCAACTCCACATTCACAGGCAACTTCAGCGCCACAGCCGTTTTCAGATAGCCCTCAATGCAAAGGCTCTAGACGCAAATATTGGTGTGAGAGCTAATTCAATCAAGGAAACACTGCATGTTGGTGAAGGGCATATTGAAGAAGGATCAGCCGAGTGGTTCTTGTGGGAGAACAACTCCATTTGGCTCACTAACTTCACACACCATCAGGCTTCCAAGCAGCTCTCAAGGAAACTCAGTTTTCACACTCTATGCTTAGTGCCCTTTGAGTGCATTATCTAGGAAAGAACCTGGTAGAGCATCCCACACAAATGAATGCTCCACATGCGGGTTTCACATGCCACCAACTCCACATTGACAGGCAACTTCAGCGCCACAGCCGTTTTCAGATAGCCCTCAATGCAAAGGCTCTAGACGCAAATATTGGTGTGAGAGCTAATTCACTCAAGGAAACACTGCATGTTGGTGAAGGGCATATTGAAGAAGGATCAGCCGAGTGGTTCTTGTGGGAGAACAACTCCATTTGGCTCACTAACTTCACACACCATCAGGCTTCCAAGCAGCTCTCAAGGAAACTCAGTTTTCACACTCTATGCTTTGTGCTCTTTGTGTGCCTAGGACTGAAATGAAGCTTGGTGAGCATCCCACACAAACGAAAGCTCCACATGCGGGTTTCACATGCCACCAACTCCACATTCACAGGCAACTTCAGCGCCACAGCCGTTTTCAGATAGCCCTCAATGCAAAGGCTCTAGACGCAAATATTGGTGTGAGAGCTAATTCAATCAAGGAAACACTGCATGTTGGTGAAGGGCATATTGAAGAAGGATCAGCCTAGTGGTTCTTGTGGGAGAACAACTCCATTTGGCTCACTAACTTCACACACCATCAGGCTTCCAAGCAGCTCTCAAGGAAACTCAGTTTTCACACTCTATGCTTAGTGCCCTTTGAGTGCCTAGGACTGAAATGAAGCTTGGAGAGCATCCCACACAAACGAATGCTCCACATGCGGGTTTCACATGCCACCAACTCCACATTCACAGGCAATTTCAGCGCCACTGCCGTTTTCAGATAGCCCTCAATGCAAAGGCTCTAGACCCAAATATTGGTGTGAGAGCTAATTCAATCAAGGAAACACTGCATGTTGGTGAAGGGCATATTGAAGAAGGGTCAGCCGAGTGGTTCTTGTGGGAGAACAACTCCATTTGGCTCACTAACTTCACACACCATCAGGCTTCCAAGCAGCTCTCAAGGAAACTCAGTTTTCACACTCTATGCTTAGTGCCCTTTGAGTGCATTATCTAGGAATGAACCTGGTAGAGCATCCCACACAAACGAATGCTCCACATGTGGGTTTCACATGCCACCAACTCCACATTGACAGGCAACTTCAGCGCCACAGCCGTTTTCAGATAGCCCTCAATGCAAAGGCTCTAGACGCAAATATTGGTGTGAGAGCTAATTCAATCAAGGAAACACTGCATGTTGGTGAAGGGCATATTGAAGAAGGATCAGCCGAGTGGTTCTTGTGGGAGAACAACTCCATTTGGCTCACTAACTTCACACACCATCAGGCTTCCAAGCAGCTCTCAAGGAAACTCAGTTTTCACACTCTATGCTTAGTGCTCTTTGTGTGCCTAGGACTGAAATGAAGCTTGGTGAGCATCCCACACAAACGAAAGCTCCACATGCGGGTTTCACATGCCACCAACTCCACATTCACAGGCAACTTCAGCGCCACAGCCGTTTTCAGATAGCCCTCAATGCAAAGGCTCTAGACGCAAATATTGGTGTGAGAGCTAATTCAATCAAGGAAACACTGCATGTTGGTGAAGGGCATATTGAAGAAGGATCAGCCTAGTGGTTCTTGTGGGAGAACAACTGCATTTGGCTCACTAACTTCACACACCATCAGGCTTCCAAGCAGCTCTCAAGGAAACTCAGTTTTCACACTCTATGTTTAGTGCTCTTTGAATGCATTATCTAGGAATGAACCTGGTAGAGCATCCCACACAAACGAATGCTCCACATGCGGGTTTCACATGCCACCAACTCCACATTGACAGGCAACTTCAGCGCCACAGCCGTTTTCAGATAGCCCTCAATGCAAAGGCTCTAGACGCAAATATTGGTGTGAGAGCTAATTCAATCAAAGAAACACTGCATGTTGGTGAAGGGCATATTGAAGAAGGATCAGCCGAGTGGTTCTTGTGGGAGAACAACTCCATTTGGCTCACTAACTTCACACACCATCAGGCTTCCAAGCAGCTCTCAAGGAAACTCAGTTTTCACACTCTATGCTTAATGCCCTTTGAGTGCATTATCTAGGAATGAACCTGGTAGAGCATCCCACACAAACGAATGCTCCACATGCGGGTTTCACATGCCACCAACTCCACATTGACAGGCAACTTCAGCGCCACAGCCGTTTTCAGATAGCCCTCAATGCAAAGGCTCTAGACGCAAATATTGGTGTGAGAGCTAATTCAATCAAGGAAACACTGCATGTTGGTGAAGGGCATATTGAAGAAGGATCGGTCGAGTGGTTCTTGTGGGAGAACAACTCCATTTGGCTCACTAACTTCACACACCATCAGGCTTCCAAGCAGCTCTCAAGGAAACTCAGTTTTCACACTCTATGCTTAGTGCTCTTTGTGTGCCTAGGACTGAAATGAAGCTTGGTCAGCATCCCACACAAACGAATGCTCCACATGCGGGTTTCACATGCCACCAACTCCACATTCACAGGCAACTTCAGCGCCACAGCCGTTTTCAGATAGCCCTCAACGCAAAGGCTCTAGACGCAAATATTGGTGTGAGAGCTAATTCAATCAAGGAAACACTGCATGTTGGTGAAGGGCATATTGAAGAAGGATCAGCCGAGTGGTTCTTGTGGGAGAACAACTCCATTTGGCTCACTAACTTCACACACCATCAGGCTTCCAAGCAGCTCTCAAGGAAACTCAGTTTTCACACTCTATGCTTAGTGCCCTTTGTATGGCTAGGACTGAAATGAACCTGGTAGAGCATCCCACACAAACGAATGCTCCACATGCGGGCTTCACATGCCACCAACTCCACATTCACAGGCAACTTCAGCGCCACAGCCGTTTTCAGATAGCCCTCAATGCAAAGGCTCTAGACGCAAATATTGGTGTGAGAGCTAATTCAATCAAGGAAACACTGCATGTTGGTGAAGGGCATATTGAAGAAGGATCAGCCGAGTGGTTCTTGTGGGAGAACAACTCCATTTGGCTCACTAACTTCACACCATCAGGCTTCCAAGCAGCTCTCAAGGAAACTCAGTTTTCACACTCTATGCTTAATGCCCTTTGAGTGCATTATCTAGGAATGAACCTGGTAGAGCATCCCACACAAACGAATGCTCCACATGCGGGTTTCACATGCCACCAACTCCACATTCACAGGCAACTTCAGCGCCACAGCCGTTTTCAGATAGCCCTCAATGCAAAGGCTCTAGACGCAAATATTGGTGTGAGAGCTAATTCAATCAAGGAAACACTGCATGTTGGTGAAGGGCATTTTTTTTTTAATTTTTATAATCTATTTTATTGTGTTGTTGTTGACAATCTTTACATAGTTAATTACAGTTAAAGAAAGAAAAAGAAAGAAAAAAAAAAAAGGGTTCCGGGGGATAGGGAAGTGGGCAATACTATTATGTCCATATTGTTTCCATCTTGTATCTGAGGTAAAGGAGGATATTGAGGGAGAAGCCCCACCCGGTTTCCCGCCCACCCCAAGTCCCGGATGTGGGGCATGCTCTGAGATATGTGCTCTAGTGGTGTTAATAGTTCTCCAGTTATGAATCGCTGCCAGTTTCGCTCAATGAGGTCATCCACTGATTGATATGGTCCATCATAAAATCTCCGTTTGCCCCATTTTTCGCTGCCAACATGTAGCTGAGATGAATGATTGATCTGCTCTGTCTTCTGTCTTTTCTTGATTAGAGTTCTGAGTCCTGCAGTTCGATTCGGGAGATCTCCAAGGAAACTTTGAGGTATTCCCAGACTAGTTTCTTGTATGTTCTAGCAAGCACAGGGCCAGGCACAGTCCATCACCCCGATCAGCTGGTGGTTGCAATTGCTGGGTTGGTTCTGTTTTCAGTCCAGAGTTGCACTGGAACCAATGGGTGCTGCAGTCCAGTCTGGTTCTGCCCTGCACGTACTCGGCCCTCACACAAACCAGTGGGAGCTGCAGCCTAGTCGGGGCGACCCACAATAACCCCCACCAGGCCCACCCCCTACCCTTGTTTGCCAGTATGTGTAGCAGAAGACTAGTCTGTCCCCCATCCCATTTGGCTCTGGCACTTGTCAATGGGTATTAAAGCTTAGTTCTATCTAACCAACTCAACCATCCAGCCCTCATGGGTGTTGTTGAGTGCCTCTCTATCTAGCCATCCCAGCCCCCGTCCTAGTTTTCATGCCCTCCCACGGGACTATTGACCCAAGAAGGGGGAACCCACTTTTTCCCTCCCAGGTCTCTCTGTCCCGGTTTATGCACTCTTTAGGTGGTTCTGTGATTTGACTTGACAGAATTAGTCCCCAGTGCTAGCTTCTGCGGCTATGCCCAAACCTCCCTCACCCACTCTAATTTATGCTTGCACCAGCCGGAATAATCAGCCCAGCCTGGCTTTTCCCTGATCTATTCCACATGCAGCGCACAGGTGTTGTAGCCTTGCATAGTCTAGTCTGTCTCTATCCCAGCCCACGCTCTCCTTCCTGTGGGAGTAGCTGTCCGGCGAGGGAACCAGCCCCTTAATCCCCCTGCCAGTTCTGCCCCTCCCTTCCTTCCTGGATCTCACGTGTGCTGGTTGGGTGCTGCATTCATATCCAGTACAGGCAACCATGCCCTGGCATTCCATAACGTGTACTGGTTTTGCCGCGACCAAACCCGGCTCATCCCACACTCTGATCTGGTGTTCGGATTTGCCAGTGGGTGATATGGACTGATTCAGCCTGG
Organism: Ochotona princeps; assembly: GCF_030435755.1. Taxonomy (NCBI): domain Eukaryota; kingdom Metazoa; phylum Chordata; class Mammalia; order Lagomorpha; family Ochotonidae; genus Ochotona; species Ochotona princeps. The sequence continues at coordinate 206,381 of NW_026696846.1, read as the reverse complement.
TCTGCTCCTGACCCATGCTGAATGTGTGCCAGTGGGAAACTTCCCATGGCCTATTCTGGACTGTTTCCTATCATGCTTCTTGCGCTTACCTGCAGGAACTGTGTCCTGCTAGAGGAGTTGCCCAGGCTCCTCCATCAGAACCCCTCCCAATGGCAGGTTTTGCGCATGCCAGGGGGTCCTTGAGCCAACCCAACTCAGTTCACGTCCTGTCCTAGCAGGGACAGTGGTTTTTCCTGGCTGGCTTTCACCCCATTCTGGTTCTTGTTGTTGTATGTTTCAGCCCGGCCATGGCTCGTCCATACCCACATACAGCTCACGCATGGCTCAGTAGGAGGTTGAGACCCAGCCTAGTCAGTCCCACATCTACCCCCTGGTTCTCCATGACACCAGATGGTGTTGGGGTCTGAACTGGCCTGGTGCATCCAATCCCAGCCCACACTAGTGCCTCGGGTGACTGCAACTGTTTCCTAGATAGAACGCAGCTCCAATTCTAGCACATACGCCCCTTGGTGGGAACCTCAACCTAGTTAGGGTGTCCCGTTACCTCCCCGATTGGGCTTGTTCATAGCTGTAAATCATGCACCTGCCCGTGGTTGTTCTGAGGACCAGTAGGTGCAAGAGCCTAGCTCGGTATGACCTGTGTTCCATGCTGGTTTCCAGTTTTGCTTGTAAACAAAGGTTTGCTCAGTCCTGCCCAGTACATTACGTTCCATTACCAATTTACACATTTTGGAGCTACTATGCCCTGCTTGTCCGACCCCCAGATCTGGACGGCATGTTCAACAGCGAGAGCTATGACTCGCCAGGGGAGCTTCCCAAGTACCTCCACTTGATCCACTCCCAAACCCAGTTTACATACATGCCATTGGTTTTTAGGCCAGTACCCGGTGTACTCTGGCCTCCCATTTGGCCTTGTATGAGCTGGTGAATGTTGCAGCCCGGCCCACCCCACAACCTATTCAGGATGCACATTTGGGTGCTGCTGCCTTGCCCAGTCCAGTCTATGGAGGATCCCTTTACCTGTGATTGATGGCAGGCTCCTTGGTCACACCTAGCTTAGTCCATAACCACCTAAAATTTAGGTTTACCAGTGGGGCCAAACTTTCTACAGGGTGTGGCCCACACAACCTGCACAGAGTCCACCCCAGGATAAGGTTCTAGAGTGCTAGTTAAAATTATGGACCTGCCTAATGTGACCAGTCTCCTGAGCCAACATCATGTCAGGCAAAAAAATATCCTGCTAGACAATCTGGGGGTTATCTTCTGCATTATAGGTGTTCAAAGCTCAGCATTATTGAGTGATTAGAAGTTCTCCAAAAGAAGAGCCACTGGCGTTGGGAATCTTTAGGATTGACTCAGAACCCAGAAACAGTGGGGTCACGCTAGAGCTATCTAAGCAGCAATTCGGACATCCATTACCCCAGAGCTTCCCGGCCAGGCGGCCAGCAGGCAAAGCCTGGCACCACATGGTGCACTGGCCGCCCTGGATGAGGCCGAGGACTCGTTCACTGCCTTGCGGCAGTGTCTTTGGCGTGAGCCCCCAGCATTGGGTCCGACCCGGCAGGGGCACCCCCCACAGCCGCCACACTGTGAGGAGCGGCAGTTGCCCCCGAATCCCAAGGCCCGAACCCCTCCCAAACTCACCTAGCTGCCAGATATTAGCAGCTGGGTGGAGCTAGGAATTTTAAGCCAGTTCCCAAGTTCCCTCATGGTGCACTTACCCGAGGAATGAGCTCTCTTGGGTCCTGGATGAGGCCGAGGACTCGTTCACTGCCTTGCGGCAGTGTCTTTGGCGTGAGCCCCCAGCATTGGGTCCGACCCGGCAGGGGCACCCCCCACAGCCGCCACACTGTGAGGAGCGGCAGTTGCCCCCGAATCCCAAGGCCCGAACCCCTCCCAAACTCACCTAGCTGCCAGATATTAGCAGCTGGGTGGAGCTAGGAATTTTAAGCCAGTTCCCAAGTTCCCTCATGGTGCACTTACCCGAGGAATGAGCTCTCTTGGGTCCTGGATGAGGCCGAGGACTCGTTCACTGCCTTGCGGCAGTGTCTTTGGCGTGAGCCCCCAGCATTGGGTCCGACCCGGCAGGGGCACCCCCCACAGCCGCCACACTGTGAGGAGCGGCAGTTGCCCCCGAATCCCAAGGCCCGAACCCCTCCCAAACTCACCTAGCTGCCAGATATTAGCAGCTGGGTGGAGCTAGGAATTTTAAGCCAGTTCCCAAGTTCCCTCATGGTGCACTTACCCGAGGAATGAGCTCTCTTGGGTCCTGGATGAGGCCGAGGACTCGTTCACTGCCTTGCGGCAGTGTCTTTGGCGTGAGCCCCCAGCATTGGGTCCGACCCGGCAGGGGCACCCCCCACAGCCGCCACACTGTGAGGAGCGGCAGTTGCCCCCGAATCCCAAGGCCCGAACCCCTCCCAAACTCACCTAGCTGCCAGATATTAGCAGCTGGGTGGAGCTAGGAATTTTAAGCCAGTTCCCAAGTTCCCTCATGGTGCACTTACCCGAGGAATGAGCTCTCTTGGGTCCTGGATGAGGCCGAGGACTCGTTCACTGCCTTGCGGCAGTGTCTTTGGCGTGAGCCCCCAGCATTGGGTCCGACCCGGCAGGGGCACCCCCCACAGCCGCCACACTGTGAGGAGCGGCAGTTGCCCCCGAATCCCAAGGCCCGAACCCCTCCCAAACTCACCTAGCTGCCAGATATTAGCAGCTGGGTGGAGCTAGGAATTTTAAGCCAGTTCCCAAGTTCCCTCATGGTGCACTTACCCGAGGAATGAGCTCTCTTGGGTCCTGGATGAGGCCGAGGACTCGTTCACTGCCTTGCGGCAGTGTCTTTGGCGTGAGCCCCCAGCATTGGGTCCGACCCGGCAGGGGCACCCCCCACAGCCGCCACACTGTGAGGAGCAGCAGTTGCCCCCGAATCCCAAGGCCCGAACCCCTCCCAAACTCACCTAGCTGCCAGATATTAGCAGCTGGGTGGAGCTAGGAATTTTAAGCCAGTTCCCAAGTTCCCTCATGGTGCACTTACCCGAGGAATGAGCTCTCTTGGGTCCTGGATGAGGCCGAGGACTCGTTCACTGCCTTGCGGCAGTGTCTTTGGCGTGAGCCCCCAGCATTGGGTCCGACCCGGCAGGGGCACCCCCCACAGCCGCCACACTGTGAGGAGCGGCAGTTGCCCCCGAATCCCAAGGCCCGAACCGGTGAAGGGCATATTGAAGAAGGATCAGCCGAGTGGTTCTTGTGGGAGAACAACTCCATTTGGCTCACTAACTTCACACACCATCAGGCTTCCAAGCAGCTCTCAAGGAAACTCAGTTTTTACACTCTATGTTTAGTGCCCTTTGAATGCATTATCTAGGAATGAACCTGGTAGAGCATCCCACACAAACGAATGCTCCACATGCGGGTGTCACATGCCACCAACTCCACATTCACAGGCAACTTCAGCGCCACAGCCGTTTTCAGATAGCCCTCAATGCAAAGGCTCTAGACGCAAATATTGGTGTGAGAGCTAATTCAATCAAGGAAACACTGCATGTTGGTGAAGGGCATATTGAAGAAGGATCAGCCGAGTGGTTCTTGTGGGAGAACAACTCCATTTGGCTCACTAACTTCACACACCATCAGGCTTCCAAGCAGCTCTCAAGGAAACTCAGTTTTCACACTCTATGCTTAGTGCCCTTTGAGTGCCTAGGACTGAAATGAAGCTTGGAGAGCATCCCACACAAACGAATGCTCCACATGCGGGTTTCACATGACACCAACTCCACATTCACAGGCAATTTCAGCGCCACTGCCGTTTTCAGATAGCCCTCAATGCAAAGGCTCTAGACGCAAATATTGGTGTGAGAGCTAATTCAATCAAGGAAACACTGCATGTTGGTGAAGGGCATATTGAAGAAGGATCAGCCGAGTGGTTCTTGTGGGAGAACAACTCCATTTGGCTCACTAACTTCACACACCATCAGGCTTCCAAGCAGCTCTCAAGGAAACTCAGTTTTCACACTCTATGCTTAGTGCCCTTTGAGTGCATTATCTAGGAATGAACCTGGTAGAGCATCCCACACAAACGAATGCTCCACATGCGGGATTCACATGCCACCAACTCCACATTGACAGGCAACTTCAGCGCCACAGCCGTTTTCAGATAGCCCTCAATGCAAAGGATCTAGATGCAAATATTGGTGTGAGAGCTAATTCAATCAAGGAAACACTGCATGTTGGTGAAGGGCATATTGAAGAAGGATCAGCCGAGTGGTTCTTGTGGGAGAACAACTCCATTTGGCTCACTAACTTCACACACCATCAGGCTTCCAAGCAGCTCTCAAGGAAACTCAGTTTTCACACTCTATGCTTAGTGCCCTTTGAGTGCATTATCTAGGAATGAAGCTGGGAGAGCATCCCACACAAACGAATGCTCCACATGCGGGTTTCACATGCCACCAACTCCACATTCACAGGCAACTTCAGCGCCACAGCCGTTTTCAGATAGCCCTCGATGCAAAGGCTCTAGACGCAAATAATGGTGTGAGAGCTAATTCAATCAAGGAAACACTGCATGTTGGTGAAGGGCATATTGAAGAAGGATCAGCCGAGTGGTTCTTGTGGGAGAACAACTCCATTTGGCTCACTAACTTCACACACCATCAGGCATCCAAGCAGCTCTGAAGGAAACTCAGTTTTCACACTCTATGCTTAGTGCCCTTTGAGCACCTAGGACTGAAATGAAGCTTGGTCAGCATCCCACACGAACGAATGCTCCACATGCGGGTTTCACATGCCACCAACTCCACATTCACAGGCAACTTCAGCGCCACAGCCGTTTTCAGATAGCCCTCAATGCAAAGGCTCTAGACGCAAATATTGGTGTGAGAGCTAATTCAATCAAGGAAACACTGCATGTTGGTGAAGGGCATATTGAAGAAGGATCAGCCGAGTGGTTCTTGTGGGAGAACAACTCCATTTGGCTCACTAACTTCACACACCATCAGGCTTCCAAGCAGCTCTCAAGGAAACTCAGTTTTCACACTCTATGCTTAGTGCCCTTTGAGTGCATTATCTAGGAATGAACCTGGTAGAGCATCCCACACAAACGAATGCTCCACATGCGGGTTTCACATCCCACCAACTCCACATTCACAGGCAACTTCAGCGCCACAGCCGTTTTCAGATAGCCCTCAATGCAAAGGCTCTAGACGCCAATATTGGTGTGAGAGCTAATTCAATCAAGGAAACACTGCATGTTGGTGAAGGGCATTTTTTTTTTAATTTTTATAATCTATTTTATTGTGTTGTTGTTGACAATCTTTACATAGTTAATTACAGTTAAAGAAAGAAAAAGAAAGAAAAAAAAAAAGGGGTTCCGGGGGATAGGGAAGTGGGCAATACTATTATGTCCATATTGTTTCCATCTTGTATCTGAGGTAAAGGAGGATATTGAGGGAGAAGCCCCACCCGGTTTCCCGCCCACCCCGAGTCCCGGATGTGGGGCATGCTCTGAGATATGTGCTCTAGTGGTGTTAATAGTTCTCCAGTTATGAATCGCTGCCAGTTTCGCTCAATGACGTCATCCACTGATTGATATGGTCCATCATAAAATCTCCGTTTGCCCCATTTTTCGCTGCCAACATGTAGCTGAGATGAATGATTGATCTGCTCTGTCTTCTGCCTTTTCTTGATTAGAGTTCTGAGTCCTGCAGTTCGATTCGGGAGATCTCCAAGGAAACTTTGAGGTATTCCCAGACTAGTTTCTTGTATGTTCTAGCAAGCACAGGGCCAGGCACAGTCCATCACCCCAATCAGCTGGTGGTTGCAATTGCTGGGTTGGTTCTGTTTTCAGTCCAGAGTTGCACTGGAACCAATGGGTGCTGCAGTCCAGTCTGGTTCTGCCCTGCACGTACTCGGCCCTCACACAAACCAGTGGGAGCTGCAGCCTAGTCGGGGCGACCCACAATAACCCCCACCAGGCCCACCCCCTACCCTTGTTTGCCAGTATGTGTAGCAGAAGACTAGTCTGTCCCCCATCCCATTTGGCTCTGGCACTTGTCAATGGGTATTAAAGCTTAGTTCTATCTAACCAACTCAACCATCCAGCCCTCATGGGTGTTGTTGAGTGCCTCTCTATCTAGCCATCCCAGCCCCCGTCCTAGTTTTCATGCCCTCCCACGGGACTATTGACCCAAGAAGGGGGAACCCACTTTTTCCCTCCCAGGTCTCTCTGTCCCGGTTTATGCACTCTTTAGGTGGTTCTGTGATTTGACTTGACAGAATTAGTCCCCAGTGCTAGCTTCTGCGGCTATGCCCAAACCTCCCTCACCCACTCTAATTTATGCTTGCACCAGCCGGAATAATCAGCCCAGCCTGGCTTTTCCCTGATCTATTCCACATGCAGCGCACAGGTGTTGTAGCCTTGCATAGTCTAGTCTGTCTCTATCCCAGCCCACGCTCTCCTTCCTGTGGGAGTAGCTGTCCGGCGAGGGAACCAGCCCCTTAATCCCCCTGCCAGTTCTGCCCCTCCCTTCCTTCCTGGATCTCACGTGTGCTGGTTGGGTGCTGCATTCATATCCAGTACAGGCAACCATGCCCTGGCATTCCATAACGTGTACTGGTTTTGCCGCGACCAAACCCGGCTCATCCCACACTCTGATCTGGTGTTCGGATTTGCCAGTGGGTGATATGGACTGATTCAGCCTGGTCTGCTCCTGACCCATGCTGAATGTGTGCCAGTGGGAAACTTCCCATGGCCTATTCTGGACTGTTTCCTATCATGCTTCTTGCGCTTACCTGCAGGAACTGTGTCCTGCTAGAGGAGTTGCCCAGGCTCCTCCATCAGAACCCCTCCCAATGGCAGGTTTTGCGCATGCCAGGGGGTCCTTGAGCCAACCCAACTCAGTTCACGTCCTGTCCTAGCAGGGACAGTGGTTTTTCCTGGCTGGCTTTCACCCCATTCTGGTTCTTGTTGTTGTATGTTTCAGCCCGGCCATGGCTCGTCCATACCCACATACAGCTCACGCATGGCTCAGTAGGAGGTTGAGACCCAGCCTAGTCAGTCCCACATCTACCCCCTGGTTCTCCATGACACCAGATGGTGTTGGGGTCTGAACTGGCCTGGTGCATCCAATCCCAGCCCACACTAGTGCCTCGGGTGACTGCAACTGTTTCCTAGATAGAACGCAGCTCCAATTCTAGCACATACGCCCCTTGGTGGGAACCTCAACCTAGTTAGGGTGTCCCGTTACCTCCCCGATTGGGCTTGTTCATAGCTGTAAATCATGCACCTGCCCGTGGTTGTTCTGAGGACCAGTAGGTGCAAGAGCCTAGCTCGGTATGACCTGTGTTCCATGCTGGTTTCCAGTTTTGCTTGTAAACAAAGGTTTGCTCAGTCCTGCCCAGTACATTACGTTCCATTACCAATTTACACATTTTGGAGCTACTATGCCCTGCTTGTCCGACCCCCAGATCTGGACGGCATGTTCAACAGCGAGAGCTATGACTCGCCAGGGGAGCTTCCCAAGTACCTCCACTTGATCCACTCCCAAACCCAGTTTACATACATGCCATTGGTTTTTAGGCCAGTACCCGGTGTACTCTGGCCTCCCATTTGGCCTTGTATGAGCTGGTGAATGTTGCAGCCCGGCCCACCCCACAACCTATTCAGGATGCACATTTGGGTGCTGCTGCCTTGCCCAGTCCAGTCTATGGAGGATCCCTTTACCTGTGATTGATGGCAGGCTCCTTGGTCACACCTAGCTTAGTCCATAACCACCTAAAATTTAGGTTTACCAGTGGGGCCAAACTTTCTACAGGGTGTGGCCCACACAACCTGCACAGAGTCCACCCCAGGATAAGGTTCTAGAGTGCTAGTTAAAATTATGGACCTGCCTAATGTGACCAGTCTCCTGAGCCAACATCATGTCAGGCAAAAAAATATCCTGCTAGACAATCTGGGGGTTATCTTCTGCATTATAGGTGTTCAAAGCTCAGCATTATTGAGTGATTAGAAGTTCTCCAAAAGAAGAGCCACTGGCGTTGGGAATCTTTAGGATTGACTCAGAACCCAGAAACAGTGGGGTCACGCTAGAGCTATCTAAGCAGCAATTCGGACATCCATTACCCCAGAGCTTCCCGGCCAGGCGGCCAGCAGGCAAAGCCTGGCACCACATGGTGCACTGGCCGCCCTGGATGAGGCCGAGGACTCGTTCACTGCCTTGCGGCAGTGTCTTTGGCGTGAGCCCCCAGCATTGGGTCCGACCCGGCAGGGGCACCCCCCACAGCCGCCACACTGTGAGGAGCGGCAGTTGCCCCCGAATCCCAAGGCCCGAACCCCTCCCAAACTCACCTAGCTGCCAGATATTAGCAGCTGGGTGGAGCTAGGAATTTTAAGCCAGTTCCCAAGTTCCCTCATGGTGCACTTACCCGAGGAATGAGCTCTCTTGGGTCCTGGATGAGGCCGAGGACTCGTTCACTGCCTTGCGGCAGTGTCTTTGGCGTGAGCCCCCAGCATTGGGTCCGACCCGGCAGGGGCACCCCCCCACAGCCGCCACACTGTGAGGAGCGGCAGTTGCCCCCGAATCCCAAGGCCCGAACCCCTCCCAAACTCACCTAGCTGCCAGATATTAGCAGCTGGGTGGAGCTAGGAATTTTAAGCCAGTTCCCAAGTTCCCTCATGGTGCACTTACCCGAGGAATGAGCTCTCTTGGGTCCTGGATGAGGCCGAGGACTCGTTCACTGCCTTGCGGCAGTGTCTTTGGCGTGAGCCCCCAGCATTGGGTCCGACCCGGCAGGGGCACCCCCCACAGCCGCCACACTGTGAGGAGCGGCAGTTGCCCCCGAATCCCAAGGCCCGAACCCCTCCCAAACTCACCTAGCTGCCAGATATTAGCAGCTGGGTGGAGCTAGGAATTTTAAGCCAGTTCCCAAGTTCCCTCATGGTGCACTTACCCGAGGAATGAGCTCTCTTGGGTCCTGGATGAGGCCGAGGACTCGTTCACTGCCTTGCGGCAGTGTCTTTGGCGTGAGCCCCCAGCATTGGGTCCGACCCGGCAGGGGCACCCCCCACAGCCGCCACACTGTGAGGAGCGGCAGTTGCCCCCGAATCCCAAGGCCCGAACCCCTCCCAAACTCACCTAGCTGCCAGATATTAGCAGCTGGGTGGAGCTAGGAATTTTAAGCCAGTTCCCAAGTTCCCTCATGGTGCACTTACCCGAGGAATGAGCTCTCTTGGGTCCTGGATGAGGCCGAGGACTCGTTCACTGCCTTGCGGCAGTGTCTTTGGCGTGAGCCCCCAGCATTGGGTCCGACCCGGCAGGGGCACCCCCCACAGCCGCCACACTGTGAGGAGCGGCAGTTGCCCCCGAATCCCAAGGCCCGAACCCCTCCCAAACTCACCTAGCTGCCAGATATTAGCAGCTGGGTGGAGCTAGGAATTTTAAGCCAGTTCCCAAGTTCCCTCATGGTGCACTTACCCGAGGAATGAGCTCTCTTGGGTCCTGGATGAGGCCGAGGACTCGTTCACTGCCTTGCGGCAGTGTCTTTGGCGTGAGCCCCCAGCATTGGGTCCGACCCGGCAGGGGCACCCCCCACAGCCGCCACACTGTGAGGAGCGGCAGTTGCCCCCGAATCCCAAGGCCCGAACCCCTCCCAAACTCACCTAGCTGCCAGATATTAGCAGCTGGGTGGAGCTAGGAATTTTAAGCCAGTTCCCAAGTTCCCTCATGGTGCACTTACCCGAGGAATGAGCTCTCTTGGGTCCTGGATGAGGCCGAGGACTCGTTCACTGCCTTGCGGCAGTGTCTTTGGCGTGAGCCCCCAGCATTGGGTCCGACCCGGCAGGGGCACCCCCCACAGCCGCCACACTGTGAGGAGCGGCAGTTGCCCCCGAATCCCAAGGCCCGAACCCCTCCCAAACTCACCTAGCTGCCAGATATTAGCAGCTGGGTGGAGCTAGGAATTTTAAGCCAGTTCCCAAGTTCCCTCATGGTGCACTTACCCGAGGAATGAGCTCTCTTGGGTCCTGGATGAGGCCGAGGACTCGTTCACTGCCTTGCGGCAGTGTCTTTGGCGTGAGCCCCCAGCATTGGGTCCGACCCGGCAGGGGCACCCCCCACAGCCGCCACACTGTGAGGAGCGGCAGTTGCCCCCGAATCCCAAGGCCCGAACCCCTCCCAAACTCACCTAGCTGCCAGATATTAGCAGCTGGGTGGAGCTAGGAATTTTAAGCCAGTTCCCAAGTTCCCTCATGGTGCACTTACCCGAGGAATGAGCTCTCTTGGGTCCTGGATGAGGCCGAGGACTCGTTCACTGCCTTGCGGCAGTGTCTTTGGCGTGAGCCCCCAGCATTGGGTCCGACCCGGCAGGGGCACCCCCCACAGCCGCCACACTGTGAGGAGCGGCAGTTGCCCCCGAATCCCAAGGCCCGAACCCCTCCCAAACTCACCTAGCTGCCAGATATTAGCAGCTGGGTGGAGCTAGGAATTTTAAGCCAGTTCCCAAGTTCCCTCATGGTGCACTTACCCGAGGAATGAGCTCTCTTGGGTCCTGGATGAGGCCGAGGACTCGTTCACTGCCTTGCGGCAGTGTCTTTGGCGTGAGCCCCCAGCATTGGGTCCGACCCGGCAGGGGCACCCCCCACAGCCGCCACACTGTGAGGAGCGGCAGTTGCCCCCGAATCCCAAGGCCCGAACCCCTCCCAAACTCACCTAGCTGCCAGATATTAGCAGCTGGGTGGAGCTAGGAATTTTAAGCCAGTTCCCAAGTTCCCTCATGGTGCACTTACCCGAGGAATGAGCTCTCTTGGGTCCTGGATGAGGCCGAGGACTCGTTCACTGCCTTGCGGCAGTGTCTTTGGCGTGAGCCCCCAGCATTGGGTCCGACCCGGCAGGGGCACCCCCCACAGCCGCCACACTGTGAGGAGCGGCAGTTGCCCCCGAATCCCAAGGCCCGAACCCCTCCCAAACTCACCTAGCTGCCAGATATTAGCAGCTGGGTGGAGCTAGGAATTTTAAGCCAGTTCCCAAGTTCCCTCATGGTGCACTTACCCGAGGAATGAGCTCTCTTGGGTCCTGGATGAGGCCGAGGACTCGTTCACTGCCTTGCGGCAGTGTCTTTGGCGTGAGCCCCCAGCATTGGGTCCGACCCGGCAGGGGCACCCCCCACAGCCGCCACACTGTGAGGAGCGGCAGTTGCCCCCGAATCCCAAGGCCCGAACCCCTCCCAAACTCACCTAGCTGCCAGATATTAGCAGCTGGGTGGAGCTAGGAATTTTAAGCCAGTTCCCAAGTTCCCTCATGGTGCACTTACCCGAGGAATGAGCTCTCTTGGGTCCTGGATGAGGCCGAGGACTCGTTCACTGCCTTGCGGCAGTGTCTTTGGCGTGAGCCCCCAGCATTGGGTCCGACCCGGCAGGGGCACCCCCCACAGCCGCCACACTGTGAGGAGCGGCAGTTGCCCCCGAATCCCAAGGCCCGAACCCCTCCCAAACTCACCTAGCTGCCAGATATTAGCAGCTGGGTGGAGCTAGGAATTTTAAGCCAGTTCCCAAGTTCCCTCATGGTGCACTTACCCGAGGAATGAGCTCTCTTGGGTCCTGGATGAGGCCGAGGACTCGTTCACTGCCTTGCGGCAGTGTCTTTGGCGTGAGCCCCCAGCATTGGGTCCGACCCGGCAGGGGCACCCCCCACAGCCGCCACACTGTGAGGAGCGGCAGTTGCCCCCGAATCCCAAGGCCCGAACCCCTCCCAAACTCACCTAGCTGCCAGATATTAGCAGCTGGGTGGAGCTAGGAATTTTAAGCCAGTTCCCAAGTTCCCTCATGGTGCACTTACCCGAGGAATGAGCTCTCTTGGGTCCTGGATGAGGCCGAGGACTCGTTCACTGCCTTGCGGCAGTGTCTTTGGCGTGAGCCCCCAGCATTGGGTCCGACCCGGCAGGGGCACCCCCCACAGCCGCCACACTGTGAGGAGCAGCAGTTGCCCCCGAATCCCAAGGCCCGAACCCCTCCCAAACTCACCTAGCTGCCAGATATTAGCAGCTGGGTGGAGCTAGGAATTTTAAGCCAGTTGCCAAGTTCCCTCATGGTGCACTTACCCGAGGAATGAGCTCTCTTGGGTCCTGGATGAGGCCGAGGACTCGTTCACTGCCTTGCGGCAGTGTCTTTGGCGTGAGCCCCCAGCATTGGGTCCGACCCGGCAGGGGCACCCCCCACAGCCGCCACACTGTGAGGAGCGGCAGTTGCCCCCGAATCCCAAGGCCCGAACCGGTGAAGGGCATATTGAAGAAGGATCAGCCGAGTGGTTCTTGTGGGAGAACAACTCCATTTGGCTCACTAACTTCACACACCATCAGGCTTCCAAGCAGCTCTCAAGGAAACTCAGTTTTTACACTCTATGTTTAGTGCCCTTTGAATGCATTATCTAGGAATGAACCTGGTAGAGCATCCCACACAAACGAATGCTCCACATGCGGGTGTCACATGCCACCAACTCCACATTCACAGGCAACTTCAGCGCCACAGCCGTTTTCAGATAGCCCTCAATGCAAAGGCTCTAGACGCAAATATTGGTGTGAGAGCTAATTCAATCAAGGAAACACTGCATGTTGGTGAAGGGCATATTGAAGAAGGATCAGCCGAGTGGTTCTTGTGGGAGAACAACTCCATTTGGCTCACTAACTTCACACACCATCAGGCTTCCAAGCAGCTCTCAAGGAAACTCAGTTTTCACACTCTATGCTTAGTGCCCTTTGAGTGCCTAGGACTGAAATGAAGCTTGGAGAGCATCCCACACAAACGAATGCTCCACATGCGGGTTTCACATGACACCAACTCCACATTCACAGGCAATTTCAGCGCCACTGCCGTTTTCAGATAGCCCTCAATGCAAAGGCTCTAGACGCAAATATTGGTGTGAGAGCTAATTCAATCAAGGAAACACTGCATGTTGGTGAAGGGCATATTGAAGAAGGATCAGCCGAGTGGTTCTTGTGGGAGAACAACTCCATTTGGCTCACTAACTTCACACACCATCAGGCTTCCAAGCAGCTCTCAAGGAAACTCAGTTTTCACACTCTATGCTTAGTGCCCTTTGAGTGCATTATCTAGGAATGAACCTGGTAGAGCATCCCACACAAACGAATGCTCCACATGCGGGATTCACATGCCACCAACTCCACATTGACAGGCAACTTCAGCGCCACAGCCGTTTTCAGATAGCCCTCAATGCAAAGGATCTAGATGCAAATATTGGTGTGAGAGCTAATTCAATCAAGGAAACACTGCATGTTGGTGAAGGGCATATTGAAGAAGGATCAGCCGAGTGGTTCTTGTGGGAGAACAACTCCATTTGGCTCACTAACTTCACACACCATCAGGCTTCCAAGCAGCTCTCAAGGAAACTCAGTTTTCACACTCTATGCTTAGTGCCCTTTGAGTGCATTATCTAGGAATGAAGCTGGGAGAGCATCCCACACAAACGAATGCTCCACATGCGGGTTTCACATGCCACCAACTCCACATTCACAGGCAACTTCAACGCCACTGCCGTTTTCAGATAGCCCTCAATGCAAAGGCTCTAGACGCAAATATTGGTGTGAGAGCTAATTCAATCAAGGAAACACTGCATGTTGGTGAAGGGCATATTGAAGAAGGATCAGCCGAGTGGTTCTTGTGGGAGAACAACTCCATTTGGCTCACTAACTTCACACACCATCAGGCATCCAAGCAGCTCTGAAGGAAACTCAGTTTTCACACTCTATGCTTAGTGCCCTTTGAGTGCATTATCTAGGAATGAACCTGGTAGAGCATCCCACACAAACGAATGCTCCACATGCGAGTTTCACATGCCACCAACTCCACATTCACAGGCAACTTCAGCGCCACAGCCGTTTTCAGATAGCCCTCAATGCAAAGGCTCTAGACGCAAATATTGGTGTGAGAGCTAATTCAATCAAGGAAACACTGCATGTTGGTGAAGGGCATATTGAAGAAGGATCAGCCGAGTGGTTCTTGTGGGAGAACAACTCCATTTGGCTCACTAACTTCACACACCATCAGGCTTCCAAGCAGCTCTCAAGGAAACTCAGTTTTCACACTCTATGCTTAGTGCCCTTTGAATGCATTATCTAGGAATGAACCTGGTAGAGCATCCCACACAAACGAATGCTCCACATGCGGGTTTCACATGCCACCAACTCCACATTCACAGACAACTTCAGCGCCACAGCCGTTTTCAGATAGCCCTCAATGCAAAGGCTCTAGACGCCAATATTGGTGTGAGAGCTAATTCAATCAAGGAAACACTGCATGTTGGTGAAGGGCATATTGAAGAAGGATCAGCCGAGTGGTTCTTGTGGGAGAACAACTCCATTTGGCTCACTAACTTCACACACCATCAGGCTTCCAAGCAGCTCTCAAGGAAACTCAGTTTTCACACTCTATGCTTAGTGCTCTTTGTGTGCCTAGGACTGAAATTAAGCTTGGTCAGCATCCCACACAAACGAATGCTCCACATGCGGGTTTCACATGCCACCAACTCCACATTCACAGGCAACTTCAGCGCCACAGCCGTTTTCAGATAGCCCTCAATGCAAAGGCTCTAGACGCAAATATTGGTGTGAGAGCTAATTCAATCAAGGAAACACTGCATGTTGGTGAAGCGCATATTGAAGAAGGATCAGCCGAGTGGTTCTTGTGGGAGAACAACTCCATTTGGCTCACTAACTTCACACACCATCAGGCTTCCAAACAGCTCTCAAGGAAACTCAGTTTTCACACTCTATGCTTAGTGCCCTTTGAGTGCATTATCTAGGAATGAACCTGGTAGAGCATCCCACACAAACGAATGCTCCACATGCGGGTTTCACATGCCACCAACTCCACATTGACAGGCAACTTCAGCGCCACAGCCGTTTTCAGATAGCCCTCAATGCAAAGGCTCTAGACGCAAATATTGGTGTGAGAGCTAATTCAATCAAGGAAACACTGCATGTTGGTGAAGGGCATATTGAAGAAGGATCAGCCGAGTGGTTCTTGTGGGAGAACAACTCCATTTGGCTCACTAACTTCACACACCATCAGGCTTCCAAGCAGCTCTCAAGGAAACTCAGTTTTCACACTCAATGCTTAGTGCCCTTTGAGTGCCTAGGACTGAAATGAAGCTTGGTCAGCATCCCACACAAACGAATGCTCCACATGCGGGTTTCACATGACACCAACTCCACATTCACAGGCAATTTCAGCGCCACAGCCGTTTTCAGATAGCCCTCAATGCAAAGGCTCTAGACGCAAATATTGGTGTGAGAGCTAATTCAATCAAGGAAACACTGCATGTTGGTGAAGGGCATATTGAAGAAGGATCAGCCGAGTGGTTCTTGTGGGAGAACAACTCCATTTGGCTCACTAACTTCACACACCATCAGGCTTCCAAGCAGCTCTCAAGGAAACTCAGTTTTCACACTCTATGCTTAGTGCCCTTTGAGTGCATTATCTAGGAATGAACCTGGTAGAGCATCCCACACAAACGAATGCTCCACATGCGGGTTTCACATGCCACCAACTCCACATTCACAGGCAACTTCAGCGCCACAGCCGTTTTCAGATAGCCCTCAATGCAAAGGCTCTAGAAGCAAATATTGGTGTGAGAGCTAATTCAATCAAGGAAACACTGCATGTTGGTGAAGGGCATATTGAAGAAGGATCAGTCGAGTGGTTCTTGTGGGAGAACAACTCCATTTGGCTCACTAACTTCACACACCATCAGGCTTCCAAGCAGCTCTCAAGGAAACTCAGTTTTCACACTCTATGCTTAGTGCCCTTTGAGTGCATTATCTAGTAATGAACCTGATAGAGCATCCCACACAAACGAATGTTCCACATGCGGGTTTCACATGCCACCAACTCCACATTCACAGGCAACTTCAGCGCCACTGCCGTTTTCAGATAGCCCTCAATGCAAAGGCTCTAGACGCCAATATTGGTGTGAGAGCTAATTCAATCAAGGAAACACTGCATGTTGGTGAAGGGCATATTGAAGAAGGATCAGCCGAGTGGTTCTTGTGGGAGAACAACTCCATTTGGCTCACTAACTTCACACACCATCAGGCTTCCAAGCAGCTCTCAAGGAAACTCAGTTTTCACACTCTATGCTTAGTGCTCTTTGTGTGCCTAGGACTGAAATTAAGCTTGGTCAGCATCCCACACAAACGAATGCTCCACATGCGGGTTTCACATGCCACCAACTCCACATTGACAGGCAACTTCAGCGCCACAGCCGTTTTCAGATAGCCCTCAATGCAAAGGCTCTAGACGCCAATATTGGTGTGAGAGCTAATTCAATCAAGGAAACACTGCATGTTGGTGAAGGGCATATTGAAGAAGGATCAGCCGAGTGGTTCTTGTGGGAGAACAACTCCATTTGGCTCACTAACTTCACACACCATCAGGCTTCCAAGCAGCTCTCAAGGAAACTCAGTTTTCACACTCTATGCTTAGTGCCCTTTGAGTGCATTATCTAGGAATGAACCTGGTAGAGCATCCCACACAAACGAATGCTCCACATGCGGGTTTCACATGCCACCAACTCCACATTCACAGGCAACTTCAGCGCCACAGCCGTTTTCAGATAGCCCTCAATGCAAAGGCTCTAGACGCAAATATTGGTGTGAGAGCTAATTCAATCAAGGAAACACTGCATGTTGGTGAAGGGCATATTGAAGAAGGATCAGTCGAGTGGTTCTTGTGGGAGAACAACTCCATTTGGCTCACTAACTTCACACACCATCAGGCTTCCAAGCAGCTCTCAAGGAAACTCAGTTTTCACACTCTATGCTTAGTGCCCTTTGAGTGCATTATCTAGTAATGAACCTGGTAGAGCATCCCACACAAACGAAAGTTCCACATGCGGGTTTCACATGCCACCAACTCCACATTCACAGGCAACTTCAGCGCCACTGCCGTTTTCAGATAGCCCTTAATGCAAAGGCTCTAGACGCCAATATTGGTGTGAGAGCTAATTCAATCAAGGAAACACTGCATGTTGGTGAAGGGCATATTGAAGAAGGATCAGCCGAGTGGTTCTTGTGGGAGAACAACTCCATTTGGCTCACTAACTTCACACACCATCAGGCTTCCAAGCAGCTCTCAAGGAAACTCAGTTTTCACACTCTATGCTTAGTGCCCTTTGAGTGCATTATCTAGGAATGAACCTGGGAGAGCATCCCACACAAACGAATGCTCCACATGCGGGTTTCACATGCCACCAACTCCACATTCACAGGCAACTTTAGCGCCACAGCCGTTTTCAGATAGCCCTCAATGCAAAGGCTCTAGACGCCAATATTGGTGTGAGAGCTAATTCAATCAAGGAAACACTGCATGTTGTTGAAGGGCATATTGAAGAAGGATCAGCCGAGTGGTTCTTGTGGGAGAACAACTCCATTTGGCTCACTAACTTCACACACCATCAGGCTTCCAAGCAGCTCTCAAGGAAACTCAGTTTTCACACTCTATGCTTAGTGCTCTTTGTGTGCCTAGGACTGAAATTAAGCTTGGTCAGCATCCCACACAAACGAATGCTCCACATGCGGGTTTCACATGCCACCAACTCCACATTGACAGGCAACTTCAGCGCCACAGCCGTTTTCAGATAGCCCTCAATGCAAAGGCTCTAGACGCAAATATTGGTGTGAGAGCTAATTCAATCAAGGAAACACTGCATGTTGGTGAAGCGCATATTGAAGAAGGATCAGCCGAGTGGTTCTTGTGGGAGAACAACTCCATTTGGCTCACTAACTTCACACACCATCAGGCTTCCAAACAGCTCTCAAGGAAACTCAGTTTTCACACTCTATGCTTAGTGCCCTTTGAGTGCATTATCTAGGAATGAACCTGGTAGAGCATCCCACACAAACGAATGCTCCACATGCGGGTTTCACATGCCACCAACTCCACATTGACAGGCAACTTCAGCGCCACAGCCGTTTTCAGATAGCCCTCAATGCAAAGGCTCTAGACGCAAATATTGGTGTGAGAGCTAATTCAATCAAGGAAACACTGCATGTTGGTGAAGGGCATATTGAAGAAGGATCAGCCGAGTGGTTCTTGTGGGAGAACAACTCCATTTGGCTCACTAACTTCACACACCATCAGGCTTCCAAGCAGCTCTCAAGGAAACTCAGTTTTCACACTCAATGCTTAGTGCCCTTTGAGTGCCTAGGACTGAAATGAAGCTTGGAGAGCATCCCACACAAACGAATGCTCCACATGCGGGTTTCACATGCCACCAACTCCACATTCACAGACAACTTCAGCGCCACTGCCGTTTTCAGATAGCCCTCAATGCAAAGGCTCTAGACGCAAATATTGGTGTGAGAGCTAATTCAATCAAGGAAACACTGCATGTTGGTGAAGGGCATATTGAAGAAGGATCAGCCGAGTGGTTCTTGTGGGAGAACAACTCCATTTGGCTCACTAACTTCACACACCATCAGGCTTCCAAGCAGCTCTCAAGGAAACTCAGTTTTCACACTCTATGCTTAGTGCCCTTTGAGTGCATTATCTAGGAATGAACCTGGTAGAGCATCCCACACAAACGAATGCTCCACATGCGGGTTTCACATGCCACCAACTCCACATTGACAGGCAACTTCAGCGCCACAGCCGTTTTCAGATAGCCCTCAATGCAAAGGCTCTAGACGCAAATATTGGTGTGAGAGCTAATTCAATCAAGGAAACACAGCATGTTGGTGAAGGGCATATTGAAGAAGGATCAGCCGAGTGGTTCTTGTGGGAGAACAACTCCATTTGGCTCACTAACTTCACACACCATCAGGCTTCCAAGCAGCTCTCAAGGAAACTCAGTTTTCACACTCTATGCTTAGTGCCCTTTGAGTGCATTATCTAGGAATGAACCTGGTAGAGCATCCCACACAAACGAATGCTCCACTTGCTGGTTTCACATGCCACCAACTCCACATTCACAGGCAACTTCAGCGCCACCGCCGTTTTCAGATAGCCCTCAATGCAAAGGCTCTAGACCCAAATATTGGTGTGAGAGCTAATTCAATCAAGGAAACACTGCATGTTGGTGAAGGGTATATTGAAGAAGGATCAGCCGAGTGGTTCTTGTGGGAGAACAACTCCATTTGGCTCACTAACTTCACACACCATCAGGCTTCCAAGCAGCTCTCAAGGAAACTCAGTTTTCACACTCTATGCTTAGTGCCCTTTGAGTGCCTAGGACTGAAATGAAGCTTGGAGAGCATCCCACACAAACGAATCCTCCACATGCGGGTTTCACATGACACCAACTCCACATTCACAGGCAATTTCAGCGCCACAGCCGTTTTCAGATAGCCCTCAATGCAAAGGCTCTAGACGCAAATATTGGTGTGAGAGCTAATTCAATCAAGGAAACACTGCACGTTGGTGAAGGGCATATTGAAGAAGGATCAGCCGAGTGGTTCTTGTGGGAGAACAACTCCATTTGGCTCACTAACTTCACACACCATCAGGCTTCCAAGCAGCTCTCAAGGAAACTCAGTTTTCACACTCAATGCTTAGTGCCCATTGAGTGCCTAGGACTGAAATGAAGCTTGGTGAGCATCCCACACAAACGAATGCTCCACATGCGGGTTTCACATGCCACCAACTCCACATTCACAGACAACTTCAGCGCCACTGCCGTTTTCAGATAGCCCTCAATGCAAAGGCTCTAGACGCAAATATTGGTGTGAGAGCTAATTCAATCAAGGAAACACTGCATGTTGGTGAAGGGCATATTGAAGAAGGATCAGCCGAGTGGTTCTTGTGGGAGAACAACTCCATTTGGCTCACTAACTTCACACACCATCAGGCTTCCAAGCAGCTCTCAAGGAAACTCAGTTTTCACACTCTATGCTTAGTGCCCTTTGAGTGCATTATCTAGGAATGAACCTGGTAGAGCATCCCACACAAACGAATGCTCCACATGCGGGTTTCACATGCCACCAACTCCACATTGACAGGCAACTTCAGCGCCACAGCCGTTTTCATATAGCCCTCAATGCAAAGGCTCTAGACGCAAATATTGGTGTGAGAGCTAATTCAATCAAGGAAACACTGCATGTTGGTGAAGGGCATATTGAAGAAGGATCAGCCGAGTGGTTCTTGTGGGAGAACAACTCCATTTGGCTCACTAACTTCACACACCATCAGGCTTCCAAGCAGCTCTCAAGGAAACTCAGTTTTCACACTCTATGCTTAGTGCCCTTTGAGTGCATTATCTAGGAATGAACCTGGTAGAGCATCCCACACAAACGAATGCTCCACATGCGGGTTTCACATGCCACCAACTCCACATTTACAGGCAACTTCAGCGCCACAGCCGTTTTCATATAGCCCTCAATGCAAAGGCTCTAGACACAAATATTGGTGTGAGAGCTAATTCAATCAAGGAAACACTGCATGTTGGTGAAGGGCATATTGAAGAAGGATCAGCCGAGTGGTTCTTGTGGGAGAACAACTCCATTTGGCTCACTAACTTCACACACCATCAGGCTTCCAAGCAGCTCTCAAGGAAACTCAGTTTTCACACTCTATGCTTAGTGCTCTTTGTGTGCCTAGGACTGAAATGAAGCTTGGTCAGCATCCCACACAAACGAATGCTCCACATGCGGGTTTCACATGCCACCAACTCCACATTCACAGGCAACTTCAGTGCCACAGCCGTTTTCAGATAGCCCTCAATGCAAAGGCTCTAGATGCAAATATTGGTGTGAGAGCTAATTCAATCAAGGAAACACTGCATGTTGGTGAAGGGCATATTGAAGAAGGATCAGCCGAGTGGTTCTTGTGGGAGAACAACTCCATTTGGCTCACTAACTTCACACACCATCAGGCTTCCAAGCAGCTCTCAAGGAAACTCAGTTTTCACACTCTATGCTTAGTGCTCTTTGTGTGTCTAGGACTGAAATAAAGCTTGGTCAGCATCCCACACAAACGAATGCTCCACATGCGGGTTTCACATGCCACCAACTCCACATTCACAGGCAACTTCAGCGCCACTGCCGTTTTCAGATAGCCCTCAATGCAAAGGCTCTAGACGCAAATATTGGTGTGAGAGCTAATTCAATCAAGGAAACACTGCATGTTGGTGAAGGGCATATTGAAGAAGGATCAGCCGAGTGGTTCTTGTGGGAGAACAACTCCATTTGGCTCACTAACTTCACACACCATCAGGCTTCCAAGCAGCTCTCAAGGAAACTCAGTTTTCACACTCTATGCTTAGTGCCCTTTGAGTGCATTATCTAGGAATGAACCTGGTAGAGCATCCCACACAAACGAATGCTCCACATGCGGGTTTCACATGCCACCAACTCCACATTCACAGGCAACTTCAGCGCCACAGCCGTTTTCAGATAGCCCTCAATGCAAAGGCTCTAGACGCAAATATTGGTGTGAGAGCTAATTCAATCAAGGAAACACTGCATGTTGGTGAAGGGCATATTGAAGAAGGATCAGCCGAGTGGTTCTTGTGGGAGAACAACTCCATTTGGCTCACTAACTTCACACACCATCAGGCTTCCAAGCAGCTCTCAAGGAAACTCAGTTTTCACACTCTATGTTCAGTGCCCTTTGAATGCATTATCTAGGAATGAACCTGGTAGAGCATCCCACACAAACGAATGCTCCACATGCGGGTTTCACATGACACCAACTCCACATTGACAGGCAACTTCAGCGCCACAGCCGTTTTCAGATAGCCCTCAATGCAAAGGCTCTAGACGCCAATATTGGTGTGAGAGCTAATTCAATCAAGGAAACACTGCATGTTGGTGAAGGGCATATTGAAGAAGGATCAGCCGAGTGGTTCTTGTGGGAGAACAACTCCATTTGGCTCACTAACTTCACACACCATCAGGCTTCCAAGCAGCTCTCAAGGAAACTCAGTTTTCACACTCTATGCTTAGTGCCCTTTGAGTGCCTAGGACTGAAATGAAGCTTGGAGAGCATCCCACACAAACGAATGCTCCACATGCGGGTTTCACATGACACCAACTCCACATTCACAGGCAATTTCAGCGCCACTGCCGTTTTCAGATAGCCCTCAATGCAAAGGCTCTAGACGCAAATATTGGTGTGAGAGCTAATTCAATCAAGGAAACACTGCATGTTGGTGAAGGGCATATTGAAGAAGGATCAGCCGAGTGGTTCTTGTGGGAGAGCAACTCCATTTGGCTCACTAACTTCACACACCATCAGGCTTCCAAGCAGCTCTCAAGGAAACTCAGTTTTCACACTCTATGCTTAGTGCCCTTTGAGTGCATTATCTAGGAATGAACCTGGTAGAGCATCCCACACAAACGAATGCTCCACATGCGGGTTTCACATGCCACCAACTCCACATTCACAGGCAACTTCAGCGCCACTGCCGTTTTCAGATAGCCCTCAATGCAAAGGCTCTAGACGCAAATATTGGTGTGAGAGCTAATTCAATCAAGGAAACACTGCATGTTGGTGAAGGGCATATTGAAGAAGGATCAGTCGAGTGGTTCTTGTGGGAGAACAACTCCATTTGGCTCACTAACTTCACACACCATCAGGCTTCCAAGCAGCTCTCAAGGAAACTCAGTTTTCACACTCTATGCTTAGTGCCCTTTGAGTGCATTATCTAGTAATGAACCTGGTAGAGCATCCCACACAAACGAATGTTCCACATGCGGGTTTCACATGCCACCAACTCCACATTCACAGGCAACTTCAGCGCCACTGCCGTTTTCAGATAGCCCTCAATGCAAAGGCTCTAGACGCCAATATTGGTGTGAGAGCTAATTCAATCAAGGAAACACTGCATGTTGGTGAAGGGCATATTGAAGAAGGATCAGCCGAGTGGTTCTTGTGGGAGAACAACTCCATTTGGCTCACTAACTTCACACACCATCAGGCATCCAAGCAGCTCTCAAGGAAACTCAGTTTTCACACTCTATGCTTAGTGCCCTTTGAGTGCATTATCTAGGAATGAAGCTGGGAGAGCATCCCACACAAACGAATGCTCCACATGCGGGTTTCACATGCCACCAACTCCACATTTACAGGCAACTTCAGCGCCACAGCCGTTTTCAGATAGCCCTCAATGCAAAGGCTCTAGACGCAAATATTGGTGTGAGAGCTAATTCAATCAAGGAAACACTGCATGTTGGTGAAGGGCATATTGAAGAAGGATCAGCCGAGTGGTTCTTGTGGGAGAACAACTCCATTTGGCTCACTAACTTCACACACCATCAGGCTTCCAAGCAGCTCTCAAGGAAACTCAGTTTTCACACTCAATGCTTAGTGCCCTTTGAGTGCCTAGGACTGAAATGAAGCTTGGAGAGCATCCCACACAAACGAATGCTCCACATGCGGGTTTCACATGCCACCAACTCCACATTCACAGACAACTTCAGCGCCACTGCCGTTTTCAGATAGCCCTCAATGCAAAGGCTCTAGACGCAAATATTGGTGTGAGAGCTAATTCAATCAAGGAAACACTGCATGTTGGTGAAGGGCATATTGAAGAAGGATCAGCCGAGTGGTTCTTGTGGGAGAACAACTCCATTTGGCTCACTAACTTCACACACCATCAGGCTTCCAAGCAGCTCTCAAGGAAACTCAGTTTTCACACTCTATGCTTAGTGCCCTTTGAGTGCATTATCTAGGAATGAACCTGGTAGAGCATCCCACACAAACGAATGCTCCACATGCGGGTTTCACATGCCACCAACTCCACATTGACAGGCAACTTCAGCGCCACAGCCGTTTTCAGATAGCCCTCAATGCAAAGGCTCTAGACGCAAATATTGGTGTGAGAGCTAATTCAATCAAGGAAACACAGCATGTTGGTGAAGGGCATATTGAAGAAGGATCAGCCGAGTGGTTCTTGTGGGAGAACAACTCCATTTGGCTCACTAACTTCACACACCATCAGGCTTCCAAGCAGCTCTCAAGGAAACTCAGTTTTCACACTCTATGCTTAGTGCCCTTTGAGTGCATTATCTAGGAATGAACCTGGTAGAGCATCCCACACAAACGAATGCTCCACTTGCGGGTTTCACATGCCACCAACTCCACATTCACAGGCAACTTCAGCGCCACAGCCGTTTTCAGATAGCCCTCAATGCAAAGGCTCTAGACCCAAATATTGGTGTGAGAGCTAATTCAATCAAGGAAACACTGCATGTTGGTGAAGGGTATATTGAAGAAGGATCAGCCGAGTGGTTCTTGTGGGAGAACAACTCCATTTGGCTCACTAACTTCACACACCATCAGGCTTCCAAGCAGCTCTCAAGGAAACTCAGTTTTCACACTCTATGCTTAGTACGCTTTGAGTGCCTAGGACTGAAATGAAGCTTGGAGAGCATCCCACACAAACGAATGCTCCACATGCGGGTTTCACATGACACCAACTCCACATTCACAGGCAATTTCAGCGCCACAGCCGTTTTCAGATAGCCCTCAATGCAAAGGCTCTAGACGCAAATATTTGTGTGAGAGCTAATTCAATCAAGGAAACACTGCACGTTGGTGAAGGGCATATTGAAGAAGGATCAGCCGAGTGGTTCTTGTGGGAGAACAACTCCATTTGGCTCACTAACTTCACACACCATCAGGCTTCCAAGCAGCTCTCAAGGAAACTCAGTTTTCACACTCTATGCTTAGTGCCCTTTGAGTGCATTATCTAGGAATGAACCTGGTAGAGCATCCCACACAAACGAATGCTCCACATGCGGGTTTCACATGCCACCAACTCCACATTGACAGGCAACTTCAGCGCCACAGCCGTTTTCAGATAGCCCTCAATGCAAAGGCTCTAGACGCAAATATTGGTGTGAGAGCTAATTCAATCAAGGAAACACTGCATGTTGGTGAAGGGCATATTGAAGAAGGATCAGCCGAGTGGTTCTTGTGGGAGAACAACTCCATTTGGCTCACTAACTTCACACACCATCAGGCTTCCAAGCAGCTCTCAAGGAAACTCAGTTTTCACACTCTATGCTTAGTGCCCTTTGAGTGCATTATCTAGTAATGAACCTGGTAGAGCATCCCACACAAACGAATGTTCCACATGCGGGTTTCACATGCCACCAACTCCACATTGACAGGCAACTTCAGCGCCACAGCCGTTTTCAGATAGCCCTCAATGCAAAGGCTCTAGACGCAAATATTGGTGTGAGAGCTAATTCAATCAAGGAAACACAGCATGTTGGTGAAGGGCATATTGAAGAAGGATCAGCCGAGTGGTTCTTGTGGGAGAACAACTCCATTTGGCTCACTAACTTCACACACCATCAGGCATCCAAGGAGCTCTCAAGGAAACTCAGTTTTCACACTCTATGCTAAGTGCCCTATGAGTGCATTATCTAGGAATGAAGCTGGGAGAGCATCCCACACAAACGAATGCTCCACATGCGGGTTTCACATGCCACCAACTCCACATTCACAGGCAACTTCAGCGCCACAGCCGTTTTCAGATAGCCCTCAATGCAAAGGCTCTAGACGCAAATATTGGTGTGAGAGCTAATTCAATCAAGGAAACACTGCATGTTGGTGAAGGGCATATTGAAGAAGGATCAGCCGAGTGGTTCTTGTGGGAGAACAACTCCATTTGGCTCACTAACTTCACACACCATCAGTCTTCCAAGCAGCTCTCAAGGAAACTCAGTTTTCACACTCTATGGTTCGTGCTCTTTGTGTGCCTAGGACTGAAATGAAGCTTGGTCAGCATCCCACACAAACGAATGCTCCACATGCGGGTTTCACATGCCACCAACTCCACATTCACAGGCAACTTCAGCGCCACAGCCGTTTTCAGATAGCCCTCAATGCAAAGGCTCTAGACCCAAATATTGGTGTGAGAGCTAATTCAATCAAGGAAACACTGCATGTTGGTGAAGGGCATATTGAAGAAGGATCAGCCGAGTGGTTCTTGTGGGAGAACAACTCCATTTGGCTCACTAACTTCACACACCATCAGGCTTCCAAACAGCTCTCAAGGAAACTCAGTTTTCACACTCTATGCTTAGTGCCCTTTGAGTGCATTATCTAGGAATGAATCTGGTAGAGCATCCCACACAAACGAATGTTCCACATGCGGGTTTCACATGCCACCAACTCCACATTCACAGGCAACTTCAGCGCCACTGCCGTTTTCAGATAGCCCTCAATGCAAAGGCTCTAGACGCAAATATTGGTGTGAGAGCTAATTCAATCAAGGAAACACTGCATGTTGGTGAAGGGCATATTGAAGAAGGATCAGCCGAGTGGTTCTTGTGGGAGAACAACTCCATTTGGCTCACTAACTTCACACACCATCAGGCTTCCAAGCAGCTCTCAAGGAAACTCAGTTTTCACACTCAATGCTTAGTGCCCTTTGAGTGCCTAGGACTGAAATGAAGCTTGGAGAGCATCCCACACAAACGAATGCTCCACATGCGGGTTTCACATGCCACCAACTCCACATTCACAGACAACTTCAGCGCCACTGCCGTTTTCAGATAGCCCTCAATGCAAAGGCTCTAGACGCAAATATTGGTGTGAGAGCTAATTCAATCAAGGAAACACTGCATGTTGGTGAAGGGCATATTGAAGAAGGATCAGCCGAGTGGTTCTTGTGGGAGAACAACTCCAGTTGGCTCACTAACTTCACACACCATCAGGCTTCCAAGCAGCTCTCAAGGAAACTCAGTTTTCACACTCTATGCTTAGTGCCCTTTGAGTGCATTATCTAGGAATGAACCTGGTAGAGCATCCCACACAAACGAATGCTCCACATGCGGGTTTCACATGCCACCAACTCCACATTTACAGGCAACTTCAGCGCCACAGCCGTTTTCATATAGCCCTCAATGCAAAGGCTCTAGACACAAATATTGGTGTGAGAGCTAATTCAATCAAGGAAACACTGCATGTTGGTGAAGGGCATATTGAAGAAGGATCAGCCGAGTGGTTCTTGTGGGAGAACAACTCCAGTTGGCTCACTAACTTCACACACCATCAGGCTTCCAAGCAGCTCTCAAGGAAACTCAGTTTTCACACTCTATGCTTAGTGCTCTTTGTGTGCCTAGGACTGAAATGAAGCTTGGTGAGCATCCCACACAAACGAATGCTCCACATGCGGGTTTCACATGCCACCAACTCCACATTCACAGGCAACTTCAGCGCCACAGCCGTTTTCAGATAGCCCTCAATGCAAAGGCTCTAGATGCAAATATTGGTGTGAGAGCTAATTCAATCAAGGAAACACTGCATGTTGGTGAAGGGCATATTGAAGAAGGATCAGCCGAGTGGTTCTTGTGGGAGAACAACTCCATTTGGCTCACTAACTTCACACACCATCAGGCTTCCAAGCAGCTCTCAAGGAAACTCAGTTTTCACACTCTATGCTTAGTGCTCTTTGTGTGTCTAGGACTGAAATAAATCTTGGTCAGCATCCCACACAAACGAATGCTCCACATGCGGGTTTCACATGCCACCAACTCCACATTGACAGGCAACTTCAGCGCCCCAGCCGTTTTCAGATAGCCCTCAATGCAAAGGCTCTAGACGCAAATATTGGTGTGAGAGCTAATTCAATCAAGGAAACACTGCATGTTGGTGAAGGGCATATTGAAGAAGGATCAGCCGAGTGGTTCTTGTGGGAGAACAACTCCATTTGGCTCACTAACTTCACACACCATCAGGCTTCCAAGCAGCTCTCAAGGAAACTCAGTTTTCACACTCTATGCTCATTGCCCTTTGAGTGCATTATCTAGGAATGAACCTGGTAGAGCATCCCACACAAACGAATGCTCCACATGCGGGTTTCACATGCCACCAACTCCACATTCACAGGCAACTTCAGCGCCACAGCCGTTTTCAGATAGCCCTCAATGCAAAGGCTCTAGACGCAAATATTGGTGTGAGAGCTAATTCAATCAAGGAAACACTGCATGTTGGTGAAGGGCATATTGAAGAAGGATCAGCCGAGTGGTTCTTGTGGGAGAACAACTCCATTTGGCTCACTAACTTCACACACCATCAGGCTTCCAAGCAGCTCTCAAGGAAACTCAGTTTTCACACTCTATGCTTAGTGCCCTTTGAGTGCATTATCTAGGAATGAACCTGGTAGAGCATCCCACACAAACGAATGCTCCACATGCGGGTTTCACATGCCACCAACTCCACATTCACAGGCAACTTCAGCGCCACAGCCGTTTTCAGATAGCCCTCAATGCAAAGGCTCTAGACGCAAATATTGGTGTGAGAGCTAATTCAATCAAGGAAACACTGCATGTTGGTGAAGGGCATATTGAAGAAGGATCAGCCGAGTGGTTCTTGTGGGAGAACAACTCCATTTGGCTCACTAACTTCACACACCATCAGGCTTCCAAGCGGCTCTCAAGGAAACTCAGTTTTCACACTCTATGCTTAGTGCTCTTTGTGTGCCTAGGACTGAAATGAAGCTTGGTGAGCATCCCACACAAACGAATGCTCCACATGCGGGTTTCACATGCCACCAACTCCACATTCACAGGCAACTTCAGCGCCACAGCCGTTTTCAGATAGCCCTCAATGCAAAGGCTCTAGACCTAAATATTGGTGTGAGAGCTAATTCAATCAAGGAAAAACTGCATGTTGGTGAAGGGCATATTGAAGAAGGATCAGCCGAGTGGTTCTTGTGGGAGAACAACTCCATTTGGCTCACTAACTTCACACACCATCAGGCTTCCAAGCAGCTCTCAAGGAAACTCAGTTTTCACACTCTATGCTTAGTGCCCTTTGAGTGCATTATCTAGGAATGAACCTGGTAGAGCATCCCACACAAACGAATGCTCCACATGCGGGTTTCACATGCCACCAACTCCACATTCACAGGCAACTTCAGCGCCACAGCCGTTTTCAGATAGCCCTCAATGCAAAGGCTCTAGATGCAAATATTGGTGTGAGAGCTAATTCAATCAAGGAAACACTGCATGTTGGTGAAGGGCATATTGAAGAAGGATCAGCCGAGTGGTTCTTGTGGGAGAACAACTCCATTTGGCTCACTAACTTCACACACCATCAGGCTTCCAAGCAGCTCTCAAGGAAACTCAGTTTTCACACTCTATGCTTAGTGCCTTTTGAGTGCATTATCTAGGAATGAACCTGGTAGAGCATCCCACACAAACGAATGCTCCACATGCGGGTTTCACATGCCACCAACTCCACATTCACAGGCAACTTCAGCGCCCCAGCCGTTTTCAGATAGCCCTCAATGCAAAGGCTCTAGACGCAAATATTGGTGTGAGAGCTAATTCAATCAAGGAAACACTGCATGTTGGTGAAGGGCATATTGAAGAAGGATCAGCCGAGTGGTTCTTGTGGGAGAAGAACTCCATGTGGCTCACTAACTTCACACACCATCAGGCTTCCAAGCAGCTCTCAAGGAAACTCAGTTTTCACACTCTATGCTTAGTGCCCTTTGAGTGCATTATCTAGGAATGAACCTGGTAGAGCATCCCACACAAACGAATGCTCCACTTGCGGGTTTCACATGCCACCAACTCCACATTGACAGGCAACTTCAGCGCCACAGCCGTTTTCAGATAGCCCTCAATGCAAAGGCTCTAGACGCAAATATTGGTGTGAGAGCTAATTCAATCAAGGAAACACTGCATGTTGGTGAAGGGTATATTGAAGAAGGATCAGCCGAGT
Organism: Ochotona princeps; assembly: GCF_030435755.1. Classification (NCBI taxonomy): domain Eukaryota; kingdom Metazoa; phylum Chordata; class Mammalia; order Lagomorpha; family Ochotonidae; genus Ochotona; species Ochotona princeps. Next base: position 176,698 of record NW_026696846.1, on the reverse strand, counting down.
GGTTCTTGTGGGAGAACAACTCCATTTGGCTCACTAACTTCACACACCATCAGGCTTCCAAGCAGCTCTCAAGGAAACTCAGTTTTCACACTCTATGCTTAGTGCCCTTTGAGTGCCTAGGACTGAAATGAAGCTTGGAGAGCATCCCACACAAACGAATGCTCCACATGCGGGTTTCACATGACACCAACTCCACATTCACAGGCAATTTCAGCGCCACAGCCGTTTTCAGATAGCCCTCAATGCAAAGGCTCTAGACGCAAATATTGGTGTGAGAGCTAATTCAATCAAGGAAACACTGCATGTTGGTGAAGGGCATATTGAAGAAGGATCAGCCGAGTGGTTCTTGTGGGAGAACAACTCCATTTGGCTCACTAACTTCACACACCATCAGGCTTCCAAGCAGCTCTCAAGGAAACTCAGTTTTCACACTCTATGCTTAGTGCTCTTTGTGTGCCTAGGACTGAAATAAAGCTTGGTCAGCATCCCACACAAACGAATGCTCCACATGCGGGTTTCACATGCCACCAACTCCACATTCACAGGCAACTTCAGCGCCACAGCCGTTTTCAGATAGCCCTCAATGCAAAGGCTCTAGATGCAAATATTGGTGTGAGAGCTAATTCAATCAAGGAAACACTGCATGTTGGTGAAGGGCATATTGAAGAAGGATCAGCCGAGTGGTTCTTGTGGGAGAACAACTCCATTTGGCTCACTAACTTCACACACCATCAGGCTTCCAAGCAGCTCTCAAGGAAACTCAGTTTTCACACTCTATGCTTAGTGCCCTTTGAGTGCATTATCTAGGAATGAACCTGGTAGAGCATCCCACACAAACGAATGCTCCACATGCGGGTTTCACATGACACCAACTCCACATTCACAGGCAACTTCAGCGCCACAGCCGTTTTCAGATAGCCCTCAATGCAAAGGCTCTAGATGCAAATATTGGTGTGAGAGCTAATTCAATCAAGGAAACACTGCATGTTGGTGAAGGGCATATTGAAGAAGGATCAGCCGAGTGGTTCTTGTGGGAGAACAACTCCATTTGGCTCACTAACTTCACACACCATCAGGCTTCCAAGCAGCTCTCAAGGAAACTCAGTTTTCACACTCTATGCTTAGTGCCTTTTGAGTGCATTATCTAGGAATGAACCTGGTAGATCATCCCACACAAACGAATGCTCCACATGCGGGTTTCACATGCCACCAACTCCACATTCACAGACAACTTCAGCGCCACAGCCGTTTTCAGATAGCCCTCAATGCAAAGGCTCTAGACGCAAATATTGGTGTGAGAGCTAATTCAATCAAGGAAACACTGCATGTTGGTGAAGGGCATATTGAAGAAGGATCAGCCGAGTGGTTCTTGTGGGAGAAGAACTCCATGTGGCTCACTAACTTCACACACCATCAGGCTTCCAAGCAGCTCTCAAGGAAACTCAGTTTTCACACTCTATGCTTAGTGCCCTTTGAGTGCATTATCTAGGAATGAACCTGGTAGAGCATCCCACACAAACGAATGCTCCACTTGCGGGTTTCACATGCCACCAACTCCACATTCACAGGCAACTTCAGCGCCACAGCCGTTTTCAGATAGCCCTCAATGCAAAGGCTCTAGACGCAAATATTGGTGTGAGAGCTAATTCAATCAAGGAAACACTGCATGTTGGTGAAGGGTATATTGAAGAAGGATCAGCCGAGTGGTTCTTGTGGGAGAACAACTCCATTTGGCTCACTAAATTCACACACCATCAGGCTTCCAAGCAGCTCTCAAGGAAACTCAGTTTTCACACTCTATGCTTAGTGCCCTTTGAGTGCATTATCTAGGAATGAACCTGGTAGAGCATCCCACACAAACGAATGCTCCACATGCGGGTTTCACATGCCACCAACTCCACATTCACAGGCAATTTCAGCGCCACTGCCGTTTTCAGATAGCCCTCAATGCAAAGGCTCTAGACGCAAATATTGGTGTGAGAGCTAATTCAATCAAGGAAACACTGCATGTTGGTGAAGGGCATATTGAAGAAGGATCAGCCGAGTGGTTCTTGTGGGAGAACAACTCCATTTGGCTCACTAACTTCACACACCATCAGGCTTCCAAGCAGCTCTCAAGGAAACTCAGTTTTCACACTCTATGGTTCGTGCTCTTTGTGTGCCTAGGACTGAAATGAAGCTTGGTCAGCATCCCACACAAACGAATGCTCCACATGCGGGTTTCACATGCCACCAACTCCACATTCACAGGCAACTTCAGCGCCACAGCCGTTTTCAGATAGCCCTCAATGCAAAGGCTCTAGATGCAAATATTGGTGTGAGAGCTAATTCAATCAAGGAAACACTGCATGTTGGTGAAGGGCATATTGAAGAAGGATCAGCCGAGTGGTTCTTGTGGGAGAACAACTCCATTTGGCTCACTAACTTCACACACCATCAGGCTTCCAAGCAGCTCTCAAGGAAACTCAGTTTTCACACTCTATGCTTAGTGCCCATTGAATGCATTATCTAGGAATGAACCTGGTAGAGCATCCCACACAAACGAATGCTCCACATGCGGGTTTCACATGCCACCAACTCCACATTCACAGGCAACTTCAGCGCCACAGCCGTTTTCAGATAGCCCTCAATGCAAAGGCTCTAGACGCAAATATTGGTGTGAGAGCTAATTCAATCAAGGAAACACTGCATGTTGGTGAAGGGCATATTGAAGAAGGATCAGTCGAGTGGTTCTTGTGGGAGAACAACTCCATTTGGCTCACTAACTTCACACACCATCAGGCTTCCAAGCAGCTCTCAAGGAAACTCAGTTTTCACACTCTATGGTTCGTGCTCTTTGTGTGCCTAGGACTGAAATGAAGCTTGGTCAGCATCCCACACAAACGAATGCTCCACATGCGGGTTTCACATGCCACCAACTCCACATTCACAGGCAACTTCAGCGCCACAGCCGTTTTCAGATAGCCCTCAATGCAAAGGCTCTAGATGCAAATATTGGTGTGAGAGCTAATTCAATCAAGGAAACACTGCATGTTGGTGAAGGGCATATTGAAGAAGGATCAGCCGAGTGGTTCTTGTGGGAGAACAACTCCATTTGGCTCACTAACTTCACACACCATCAGGCTTCCAAGCAGCTCTCAAGGAAACTCAGTTTTCACACTCTATGCTTAGTGCCCTTTGAGTGCATTATCTAGGAATGAACCTGGTAGAGCATCCCGCACAAACGAATGCTCCACATGCGGGTTTCACATGCCACCAACTCCACATTCACAGGCAACTTCAGCGCCACAGCCGTTTTCAGATAGCCCTCAATGCAAAGGCTCTAGACGCAAATATTGGTGTGAGAGCTAATTCAATCAAGGAAACACTGCATGTTGGTGAAGGGCATATTGAAGAAGGATCAGCCGAGTGGTTCTTGTGGGAGAACAACTCCATGTGGCTCACTAACTTCACACACCATCAGGCTTCCAAGCAGCTCTCAAGGAAACTCAGTTTTCACACTCTATGCTTAGTGCCCTTTGAGTGCATTATCTAGGAATGAACCTGGTAGAGCATCCCACACAAACGAATGCTCCACTTGCGGGTTTCACATGCCACCAACTCCACATTCACAGGCAACTTCAGCGCCACAGCCGTTTTCAGATAGCCCTCAATGCAAAGGCTCTAGACGCAAATATTGGTGTGAGAGCTAATTCAATCAAGGAAACACTGCAGGTTGGTGAAGGGTATATTGAAGAAGGATCAGCCGAGTGGTTCTTGTGGGAGAACAACTCCATTTGGCTCACTAACTTCACACACCATCAGGCTTCCAAGCAGCTCTCAAGGAAACTCAGTTTTCACACTCTATGCTTAGTGCCCTTTGAGTGCATTATCTAGGAATGAACCTGGTAGAGCATCCAACACAAACGAATGCTCCACATGCGGGTTTCACATGCCACCAACTCCACATTCACAGGCAACTTCAGCGCCACAGCCGTTTTCAGATAGCCCTCAATGCAAAGGCTCTAGACGCAAATATTGGTGTGAGAGCTAATTCAATCAAGGAAACACTGCATGTTGGTGAAGGGTATATTGAAGAAGGATCAGCCGAGTGGTTCTTGTGGGAGAACAACTCCATTTGGCTCACTAACTTCACACACCATCAGGCTTCCAAGCAGCTCTCAAGGAAACTCAGTTTTCACACTCTATGCTTAGTGCCCTTTGAGTGCCTAGGACTGAAATGAAGCTCGGAGAGCATCCCACACAAACGAATGCTCCACATGCGGGTTTCACATGACACCAACTCCACATTCACAGGCAATTTCAGCGCCACAGCCCTTTTCAGATAGCCCTCAATGCAAAGGCTCTAGACGCAAATATTGGTGTGAGAGCTAATTCAATCAAGGAAACACTGCATGTTGGTGAAGGGCATATTGAAGAAGGATCAGCCGAGTGGTTCTTGTGGGAGAACAACTCCATTTGGCTCACTAACTTCACACACCATCAGGCTTCCAAGCAGCTCTCAAGGAAACTCAGTTTTCACACTCTATGCTTAGTGCCCTTTGAGTGCATTATCTAGGAATGAACCTGGTAGAGCATCCCACACAAACGAATGCTCCACATGCGGGTTTCACATGACACCAACTCCACATTCACAGGCAATTTCAGCGCCACTGCCGTTTTCAGATAGCCCTCAATGCAAAGGCTCTAGACGCAAATATTGGTGTGAGAGCTAATTCAATCAAGGAAACACTGCATGTTGGTGAAGGGCATATTGAAGAAGGATCAGCCGAGTGGTTCTTGTGGGAGAACAACTGCATTTGGCTCACTAACTTCACACACCATCAGGCTTCCAAGCAGCTCTCAAGGAAACTCAGTTTTCACACTCTATGCTTAGTGCCCATTGAATGCATTATCTAGGAATGAACCTGGTAGAGCATCCCACACAAACGAATGCTCCACATGCGGGTTTCACATGCCACCAACTCCACATTCACAGGCAACTTCAGCGCCACAGCCGTTTTCAGATAGCCCTCAATGCAAAGGCTCTAGACGCAAATATTGGTGTGAGAGCTAATTCAATCAAGGAAACACTGCATGTTGGTGAAGGGCATATTGAAGAAGGATCAGCCGAGTGGTTCTTGTGGGAGAACAACTCCATTTGGCTCACTAACTTCACACACCATCAGGCTTCCAAGCAGCTCTCAAGGAAACTCAGTTTTCACACTCTATGCTTCGTGCTCTTTGTGTGCCTAGGACTGAAATGAAGCTTGGTCAGCATCCCACACAAACGAATGCTCCACATGCGGGTTTCACATGCCACCAACTCCACATTCACAGGCAACTTCAGCGCCACAGCCGTTTTCAGATAGCCCTCAATGCAAAGGCTCTAGATGCAAATATTGGTGTGAGAGCTAATTCAATCAAGGAAACACTGCATGTTGGTGAAGGGCATATTGAAGAAGGATCAGCCGAGTGGTTCTTGTGGGAGAACAACTCCATTTGGCTCACTAACTTCACACACCATCAGGCTTCCAAGCAGCTCTCAAGGAAACTCAGTTTTCACACTCTATGCTTAGTGCCCTTTGAGTGCATTATCTAGGAATGAACCTGGTAGAGCATCCCGCACAAACGAATGCTCCACATGCGGGTTTCACATGCCACCAACTCCACATTCACAGGCAACTTCAGCGCCACAGCCGTTTTCAGATAGCCCTCAATGCAAAGGCTCTAGACGCAAATATTGGTGTGAGAGCTAATTCAATCAAGGAAACACTGCATGTTGGTGAAGGGCATATTGAAGAAGGATCAGCCGAGTGGTTCTTGTGGGAGAACAACTCCATGTGGCTCACTAACTTCACACACCATCAGGCTTCCAAGCAGCTCTCAAGGAAACTCAGTTTTCACACTCTATGCTTAGTGCCCTTTGAGTGCATTATCTAGGAATGAACCTGGTAGAGCATCCAACACAAACGAATGCTCCACATGCGGGTTTCACATGCCACCAACTCCACATTCACAGGCAATTTCAGCGCCACAGCCCTTTTCAGATAGCCCTCAATGCAAAGGCTCTAGACGCAAATATTGGTGTGAGAGCTAATTCAATCAAGGAAACACTGCATGTTGGTGAAGGGCATATTGAAGAAGGATCAGCCGAGTGGTTCTTGTGGGAGAACAACTCCATTTGGCTCACTAACTTCACACACCATCAGGCTTCCAAGCAGCTCTCAAGGAAACTCAGTTTTCACACTCTATGCTTAGTGCCCTTTGAGTGCATTATCTAGGAATGAACCTGGTAGAGCATCCCACACAAACGAATGCTCCACATGCGGGTTTCACATGACACCAACTCCACATTCACAGGCAATTTCAGCGCCACTGCCGTTTTCAGATAGCCCTCAATGCAAAGGCTCTAGACGCAAATATTGGTGTGAGAGCTAATTCAATCAAGGAAACACTGCATGTTGGTGAAGGGCATATTGAAGAAGGATCAGTCGAGTGGTTCTTGTGGGAGAACAACTCCATTTGGCTCACTAACTTCACACACCATCAGGCTTCCAAGCAGCTCTCAAGGAAACTCAGTTTTCACACTCTATGCTTCGTGCTCTTTGTGTGCCTAGGACTGAAATGAAGCTTGGTCAGCATCCCACACAAACGAATGCTCCACATGCGGGTTTCACATGCCACCAACTCCACATTCACAGGCAACTTCAGCGCCACAGCCGTTTTCAGATAGCCCTCAATGCAAAGGCTCTAGACCCAAATATTGGTGTGAGAGCTAATTCAATCAAGGAAACACTGCATGTTGGTGAAGGGCATATTGAAGAAGGATCAGCCGAGTGGTTCTTGTGGGAGAACAACTCCATTTGGCTCACTAACTTCACACACCATCAGGCTTCCAAGCAGCTCTCAAGGAAACTCAGTTTTCACACTCTATGCTTAGTGCCCTTTGAGTGCATTATCTAGGAATGAACCTGGTAGAGCATCCCGCACAAACGAATGCTCCACATGCGGGTTTCACATGCCACCAACTCCACATTCACAGGCAACTTCAGCGCCACAGCCGTTTTCAGATAGCCCTCAATGCAAAGGCTCTAGACGCAAATATTGGTGTGAGAGCTAATTCAATCAAGGAAACACTGCATGTTGGTGAAGGGCATATTGAAGAAGGATCAGCCGAGTGGTTCTTGTGGGAGAACAACTCCATGTGGCTCACTAACTTCACACACCATCAGGCTTCCAAGCAGCTCTCAAGGAAACTCAGTTTTCACACTCTATGCTTAGTGCCCTTTGAGTGCATTATCTAGGAATGAACCTGGTAGAGCATCCCACACAAACGAATGCTCCACTTGCGGGTTTCACATGCCACCAACTCCACATTCACAGGCAACTTCAGCGCCACAGCCGTTTTCAGATAGCCCTCAATGCAAAGGCTCTAGACGCAAATATTGGTGTGAGAGCTAATTCAATCAAGGAAACACTGCAGGTTGGTGAAGGGTATATTGAAGAAGGATCAGCCGAGTGGTTCTTGTGGGAGAACAACTCCATTTGGCTCACTAACTTCACACACCATCAGGCTTCCAAGCAGCTCTCAAGGAAACTCAGTTTTCACACTCTATGCTTAGTGCCCTTTGAGTGCATTATCTAGGAATGAACCTGGTAGAGCATCCAACACAAACGAATGCTCCACATGCGGGTTTCACATGCCACCAACTCCACATTCACAGGCAACTTCAGCGCCACAGCCGTTTTCAGATAGCCCTCAATGCAAAGGCTCTAGACGCAAATATTGGTGTGAGAGCTAATTCAATCAAGGAAACACTGCATGTTGGTGAAGGGTATATTGAAGAAGGATCAGCCGAGTGGTTCTTGTGGGAGAACAACTCCATTTGGCTCACTAACTTCACACACCATCAGGCTTCCAAGCAGCTCTCAAGGAAACTCAGTTTTCACACTCTATGCTTAGTGCCCTTTGAGTGCCTAGGACTGAAATGAAGCTTGGAGAGCATCCCACACAAACGAATGCTCCACATGCGGGTTTCACATGACACCAACTCCACATTCACAGGCAATTTCAGCGCCACAGCCATTTTCAGATAGCCCTCAATGCAAAGGCTCTAGACGCAAATATTGGTGTGAGAGCTAATTCAATCAAGGAAACACTGCATGTTGGTGAAGGGCATATTGAAGAAGGATCAGCCGAGTGGTTCTTGTGGGAGAACAACTCCATTTGGCTCACTAACTTCACACACCATCAGGCTTCCAAGCAGCTCTCAAGGAAACTCAGTTTTCACACTTTATGCTTAGTGCCCTTTGAGTGCATTATCTAGGAATGAACCTGGTAGAGCATCCCACACAAACGAATGCTCCACATGCGGGTTTCACATGACACCAACTCCACATTCACAGGCAATTTCAGCGCCACAGCCGTTTTCAGATAGCCCTCAATGCAAAGGCTCTAGACGCAAATATTGGTGTGAGAGCTAATTCAATCAAGGAAACACTGCATGTTGGTGAAGGGCATATTGAAGAAGGATCAGCCGAGTGGTTCTTGTGGGAGAACAACTCCATTTGGCTCACTAACTTCACACACCATCAGGCTTCCAAGCAGCTCTCAAGGAAACTTAGTTTTCACACTCTATGGTTCGTGCTCTTTGTGTGCCTAGGACTGAAATGAAGCTTGGTCAGCATCCCACACAAACGAATGCTCCACATGCGGGTTTCACATGCCACCAACTCCACATTGACAGGCAACTTCAGCGCCACAGCCGTTTTCAGATAGCCCTCAATGCAAAGGCTCTAGACCCAAATATTGGTGTGAGAGCTAATTCAATTAGGAAACACTGCATGTTGGTGAAGGGCATATTGAAGAAGGATCAGCCGAGTGGTTCTTGTGGGAGAACAACTCCATTTGGCTCACTAACTTCACACACCATCAGGCTTCCAAGCAGCTCTCAAGGAAACTCAGTTTTCACACTCTATGCTTAGTGCTCTTTGTGTGCCTAGGACTGAAATAAAGCTTGGTGAGCATCCCACACAAACGAATGCTCCACATGCGGGTTTCACATGCCACCAACTCCACATTGACAGGCAACTTCAGCGCCACAGCCGTTTTCAGATAGCCCTCAATGCAAAGGCTCTAGACGCAAATATTGGTGTGAGAGTTAATTCAATCAAGGAAACACTGCATGTTGGTGAAGGGCATATTGAAGAAGGATCAGCCGAGTGGTTCTTGTGGGAGAACAACTCCATTTGGCTCACTAACTTCACACACCATCAGGCTTCCAAGCAGCTCTCAAGGAAACTCAGTTTTCACACTCTATGCTTAGTGCCCTTTGAGTGCATTATCTAGGAATGAACCTGGTAGAGCATCCCACACAAACGAATGCTCCACATGCGGGTTTCACATGCCACCAACTCCACATTGACAGGCAACTTCAGCGCCACAGCCGTTTTCAGATAGCCCTCAATGCAAAGGCTCTAGACGCAAATATTGGTGTGAGAGCTAATTCAATCAAGGAAACACTGCATGTTGGTGAAGGGCATATTGAAGAAGGATCAGCCGAGTGGTTCTTGTGGGAGAACAACTCCATTTGGCTCACTAACTTCACACACCATCAGGCTTCCAAGCAGCTCTCAAGGAAACTCAGTTTTCACACTCTATGCTTAATGCTCTTTGTGTGCCTAGGACTGAAATGAAGCTTGGTGAGCATCCCACACAAACGAATGCTCCACATGCGGGTTTCACATGCCACCAACTCCACATTCACAGGCAACTTCAGCGCCACAGCCGTTTTCAGATAGCCCTCAATGCAAAGGCTCTAGACGCAAATATTGGTGTGAGCTAATTCAATCAAGGAAACACTGCATGTTGGTGAAGGGCATATTGAAGAAGGATCAGCCGAGTGGTTCTTGTGGGAGAACAACTCCATTTGGCTCACTAACTTCACACACCATCAGGCTTCCAAGCAGCTCTCAAGGAAACTCAGTTTTCACACTCTATGCTTAGTGCCCTTTGAGTGCATTATCTAGGAATGAACCTGGTAGAGCATCCCGCACAAACGAATGCTCCACATGCGGGTTTCACATGCCACCAACTCCACATTGACAGGCAACTTCAGCGCCACAGCCGTTTTCAGATAGCCCTCAATGCAAAGGCTCTAGACTCCAATATTGGTGTGAGAGCTAATTCAATCAAGGAAACACTGCATGTTGGTGAAGGGCATATTGAAGAAGGATCAGCCGAGTGGTTCTTGTGGGAGAACAACTCCATTTGGCTCACTAACTTCACACACCATCAGGCTTCCAAGCAGCTCTCAAGGAAACTCAGTTTTCACACTCTATGCTTAGTGCCCTTTGAGTGCATTATCTAGGAATGAACATGGTAGAGCATCCCACACAAACGAATGCTCCACATGCGGGTTTCACATGACACCAACTCCACATTCACAGGCAACTTCAGCACCACAGCCGTTTTCAGATAGCCCTCAATGCAAAGGCTCTAGACGCAAATATTGGTGTGAGAGCTAATTCAATCAAGGGAAACACTGCATGTTGGTGAAGGGCATATTGAAGAAGGATCAGCCGAGTGGTTCTTGTGGGAGAACAACTCCATTTGGCTCACTAACTTCACACACCATCAGGCTTCCAAGCAGCTCTCAAGGAAACTCAGTTTTCACACTCTATGCTTAGTGCCCTTTGAGTGCATTATCTAGGAATGAACCTGGTAGAGCATCCCACACAAACGAATGTTCCACATGCGGGTTTCACATGCCACCAACTCCACATTCACAGGCAACATTAGCGCCACAGCCGTTTTCAGATAGCCCTCAATGCAAAGGCTCTAGACGCCAATATTGGTGTGAGAGCTAATTCAATCAAGGAAACACTGCATGTTGGTGAAGGGCATATTGAAGAAGGATTAGCCGAGTGGTCCTTGTGGGAGAACAACTCCATTTGGCTCACTAACTTCACACACCATCAGGCTTCCAAGCAGCTCTCAAGGAAACTCAGTTTTCACACTCTATGCTTAGTGCCCTTTGAGTGCATTATCTAGGAATGAACCTGGTAGATCATCCCACACAAACGAATGTTCCACATGCGGGTTTCACATGCCACCAACTCCACATTCACAGGCAACTTCAGCGCCACAGCCGTTTTCAGATAGCCCTCAATGCAAAGGCTCTAGACGCAAATATTGGTGTGAGAGCTAATTCAATCAAGGAAACACTGCATGTTGGTGAAGGGCATATTGAAGAAGGATCAGCCAAGTGGTTCTTGTGGGAGAACAACTCCATTTGGCTCACTAACTTCACACACCATCAGGCTTCCAAGCAGCTCTCAAGGAAACTCAGTTTTCACACTCTATGGTTCGTGCTCTTTGTGTGCCTAGGACTGAAATGAAGCTTGGTGAGCATCCCACACAAACGAATGCTCCACATGCGGGTTTCACATGCCACCAACTCCACATTCACAGGCAACTTCAGCGCCACAGCCGTTTTCAGATAGCCCTCAATGCAAAGGCTCTAGACCCAAATATTGGTGTGAGAGCTAATTCAATCAAGGAAACACTGCATGTTGGTGAAGGGCATATTGAAGAAGGATCAGCCGAGTGGTTCTTGTGGGAGAACAACTCCATTTGGCTCACTAACTTCACACACCATCAGGCTTCCAAGCAGCTCTCAAGGAAACTCAGTTTTCACACTCTATGCTTAGTGCCCTTTGAGTGCATTATCTAGGAATGAACCTGGTAGAGCATCCCACACAAACGAATGCTCCACATGCGGGTTTCACATGCCACCAACTCCACATTGACAGGCAACTTCAGCGCCACAGCCGTTTTCAGATAGCCCTCAATGCAAAGGCTCTAGACGCAAATATTGGTGTGAGAGCTAATTCAATCAAGGAAACACTGCATGTTGGTGAAGGGCATATTGAAGAAGGATCAGCCGAGTGGTAATTGTGGGAGAACAACTCCATTTGGCTCACTAACTTCACACACCATCAGGCTTCCAAGCAGCTCTCAAGGAAACTCAGTTTTCACACTCTATGCTTAGTGCCCTTTGAGTGCATTATCTAGGAATGAACCTGGTAGAGCATCCCACACAAACGAATGCTCCACATGCGGGTTTCACATGCCACCAACTCCACATTGACAGGCAACTTCAGCGCCACAGCCGTTTTCAGATAGCCCTCAATGCAAAGGCTCTAGACTCCAATATTGGTGTGAGAGCTAATTCAATCAAGGAAACACTGCATGTTGGTGAAGGGCATATTGAAGAAGGATCAGCCGAGTGGTTCTTGTGGGAGAACAACTCCATTTGGCTCACTAACTTCACACACCATCAGGCTTCCAAGCAGCTCTCAAGGAAACTCAGTTTTCACACTCTATGCTTCGTGCTCTTTGTGTGCCTAGGACTGAAATGAAGCTTGGTGAGCATCCCACACAAACGAATGCTCCACATGCGGGTTTCACATGCCACCAACTCCACATTCACAGGCAACTTCAGCGCCACAGCCGTTTTCAGATAGCCCTCAATGCAAAGGCTCTAGATGCAAATATTGGTGTGAGAGCTAATTCAATCAAGGAAACACTGCATGTTGGTGAAGGGCATATTGAAGAAGGATCAGCCGAGTGGTTCTTGTGGGAGAACAACTCCATTTGGCTCACTAACTTCACACACCATCAGGCTTCCAAGCAGCTCTCAAGGAAACTCAGTTTTCACACTCTATGCTTCGTGCTCTTTGTGTGCCTAGGACTGAAATGAAGCTTGGTGAGCATCCCACACAAACGAATGCTCCACATGCGGGTTTCACATGCCACCAACTCCACATTGACAGGCAACTTCAGCGCCACAGCCGTTTTCAGATAGCCCTCAATGCAAAGGCTCTAGACTCCAATATTGGTGTGAGAGCTAATTCAATCAAGGAAACACTGCATGTTGGTGAAGGGCATATTGAAGAAGGATCAGCCGAGTGGTTCTTGTGGGAGAACAACTCCATTTGGCTCACTAACTTCACACACCATCAGGCTTCCAAGCAGCTCTCAAGGAAACTCAGTTTTCACACTCTATGCTTAGTGCCCTTTGAATGCATTATCTAGGAATGAACCTGGTAGAGCATCCCACACAAACGAATGCTCCACATGCGGGTTTCACATGACACCAACTCCACATTCACAGGCAACTTCAGCACCACAGCCGTTTTCAGATAGCCCTCAATGCAAAGGCTCTAGACGCAAATATTGGTGTGAGAGCTAATTCAATCAAGGAAACACTGCAGGTTGGTGAAGGGCATATTGAAGAAGGATCAGCCGAGTGGTTCTTGTGGGAGAACAACTCCATTTGGCTCACTAACTTCACACACCATCAGGCTTCCAAGCAGCTCTCAAGGAAACTCAGTTTTCACACTCTATGCTTAGTGCCCTTTGAGTGCATTATCTAGGAATGAACCTGGTAGAGCATCCCACACAAACGAATGCTCCACATGCGGGTTTCACATGACACCAACTCCACATTCACAGGCAACATTAGCGCCACAGCCGTTTTCAGATAGCCCTCAATGCAAAGGCTCTAGACGCAAATATTGGTGTGAGAGCTAATTCAATCAAGGAAACACTGCATGTTGGTGAAGGGCATATTGAAGAAGGATCAGCCGAGTGGTTCTTGTGGGAGAACAACTCGATTTGGCTCACTAACTTCACACACCATCAGGCTTCCAAGCAGCTCTCAAGGAAACTCAGTTTTCACACTCTATGCTTAGTGCCCTTTGAGTGCATTATCTAGGAATGAACCTGGTAGAGCATCCCACACAAACGAATGCTCCACATGCGGGTTTCACATGCCACCAACTCCACATTTACAGGCAACTTCAGCGCCACAGCCGTTTTCAGATAGCCCTCAATGCAAAGGCTCTAGACCCAAATATTGGTGTGAGAGCTAATTCAATCAAGGAAACACTGCATGTTGGTGAAAGGCATATTGAAGAAGGATCAGCCGAGTGGTTCTTGTGGGAGAACAACTCCATTTGGCTCACTAACTTCACACACCATCAGGCTTCCAAGCAGCTCTCAAGGAAACTCAGTTTTCACACTCTATGCTTAGTGCACTTTGTGTGCCTAGGACTGAAATGAAGCTTGGTGAGCATCCCACACAAACGAATGCTCCACATGCGGGTTTCACATGCCACCAACTCCACATTCACAGGCAACTTCAGCGCCACAGCCGTTTTCAGATAGCCCTCAATGCAAAGGCTCTAGACACAAATATTGGTGTGAGAGCTAATTCAATCAAGGAAACACTGCATGTTGGTGAAGGGCATATTGAAGAAGGATCAGCCGAGTGGTTCTTGTGGGAGAACAACTCCATTTGGCTCACTAACTTCACACACCATCAGGCTTCCAAGCAGCTCTCAAGGAAACTCAGTTTTCACACTCTATGCTTAGTGCCCTTTGAGTGCATTATCTAGGAATGAACCTGGTAGAGCATCCCACACAAACGAATGCTCCACATGCGGGTTTCACATGCCACCAACTCCACATTGACAGGCAACTTCAGCGCCACAGCCGTTTTCAGATAGCCCTCAATGCAAAGGCTCTAGACGCAAATATTGGTGTGAGAGCTAATTCAATCAAGGAAACACTGCATGTTGGTGAAGGGCATATTGAAGAAGGATCAGCCGAGTGGTTCTTGTGGGAGAACAACTCCATTTGGCTCACTAACTTCACACACCATCAGGCTTCCAAGCAGCTCTCAAGGAAACTCAGTTTTCACACTCTATGCTTAGTGCACTTTGTGTGCCTAGGACTGAAATGGGGCTTGGTGAGCATCCCACACAAACGAATGCTCCACATGCGGGTTTCACATGCCACCAACTCCACATTCACAGGCAACTTCAGCGCCACAGCCGTTTTCAGATAGCCCTCAATGCAAAGGCTCTAGACGCAAATATTGGTGTGAGAGCTAATTCAATCAAGGAAACACTGCATGTTGGTGAAGGGCATATTGAAGAAGGATCAGCCGAGTGGTTCTTGTGGGAGAACAACTCCATTTGGCTCACTAACTTCACACACCATCAGGCTTCCAAGCAGCTCTCAAGGAAACTCAGTTTTCACACTCTATGCTTAGTGCCCTTTGAGTGCATTATCTAGGAATGAACCTGGTAGAGCATCCCACACAAACGAATGCTCCACATGCGGGTTTCACATGCCACCAACTCCACATTGACAGGCAACTTCAGCGCCACAGCCGTTTTCAGATAGCCCTCAATGCAAAGGCTCTAGACACAAATATTGGTGTGAGAGCTAATTCAATCAAGGAAACACTGCATGTTGGTGAAGGGCATATTGAAGAAGGATCAGCCGAGTGGTTCTTGTGGGAGAACAACTCCATTTGGCTCACTAACTTCACACACCATCAGGCTTCCAAGCAGCTCTCAAGGAAACTCAGTTTTCACACTCTATGGTTCGTGCTCTTTGTGTGCCTAGGACTGAAATGAAGCTTGGTCAGCATCCCACACAAACGAATGCTCCACATGCGGGTTTCACATGCCACCAACTCCACATTTACAGGCAACTTCAGCGCCACAGCCGTTTTCAGATAGCCCTCAATGCAAAGGCTCTAGACGCAAATATTGGTGTGAGAGCTAATTCAATCAAGGAAACACTGCATGTTGGTGAAGGGCATATTGAAGAAGGATCAGTCGAGTGGTTCTTGTGGGAGAACAACTCCATTTGGCTCACTAACTTCACACACCATCAGGCTTCCAAGCAGCTCTCAAGGAAACTCAGTTTTCACACTCTATGGTTCGTGCTCTTTGTGTGCCTAGGACTGAAATGAAGCTTGGTCAGCATCCCACACAAACGAATGCTCCACATGCGGGTTTCACATGCCACCAACTCCACATTCACAGGCAACTTCAGCGCCACAGCCGTTTTCAGATAGCCCTCAATGCAAAGGCTCTAGATGCAAATATTGGTGTGAGAGCTAATTCAATCAAGGAAACACTGCAGGTTGGTGAAGGGTATATTGAAGAAGGATCAGCCGAGTGGTTCTTGTGGGAGAACAACTCCATTTGGCTCACTAACTTCACACACCATCAGGCTTCCAAGCAGCTCTCAAGGAAACTCAGTTTTCACACTCTATGCTTAGTGCCCTTTGAGTGCCTAGGACTGAAATGAAGCTTGGAGAGCATCCCACACAAACGAATGCTCCACATGCGGGTTTCACATGACACCAACTCCACATTCACAGGCAATTTCAGCGCCACAGCCATTTTCAGATAGCCCTCAATGCAAAGGCTCTAGACGCAAATATTGGTGTGAGAGCTAATTCAATCAAGGAAACACTGCATGTTGGTGAAGGGCATATTGAAGAAGGATCAGCCGAGTGGTTCTTGTGGGAGAACAACTCCATTTGGCTCACTAACTTCACACACCATCAGGCTTCCAAGCAGCTCTCAAGGAAACTCAGTTTTCACACTCTATGCTTAGTGCCCTTTGAGTGCATTATCTAGGAATGAACCTGGTAGAGCATCCCACACAAACGAATGCTCCACATGCGGGTTTCACATGCCACCAACTCCACATTCACAGGCAATTTCAGCGCCACAGCCGTTTTCAGATAGCCCTCAATGCAAAGGCTCTAGACGCAAATATTGGTGTGAGAGCTAATTCAATCAAGGAAACACTGCATGTTGGTGAAGGGCATATTGAAGAAGGATCAGCCGAGTGGTTCTTGTGGGAGAACAACTCCATTTGGCTCACTAACTTCACACACCATCAGGCTTCCAAGCAGCTCTCAAGGAAACTTAGTTTTCACACTCTATGGTTCGTGCTCTTTGTGTGCCTAGGACTGAAATGAAGCTTGGTCAGCATCCCACACAAACGAATGCTCCACATGCGGGTTTCACATGCCACCAACTCCACATTGACAGGCAACTTCAGCGCCACAGCCGTTTTCAGATAGCCCTCAATGCAAAGGCTCTAGATGCAAATATTGGTGTGAGAGCTAATTCAATCAAGGAAACACTGCATGTTGGTGAAGGGCATATTGAAGAAGGATCAGCCGAGTGGTTCTTGTGGGAGAACAACTCCATTTGGCTCACTAACTTCACACACCATCAGGCTTCCAAGCAGCTCTCAAGGAAACTCAGTTTTCACACTCTATGCTTAGTGCTCTTTGTGTGCCTAGGACTGAAATAAAGCTTGGTCAGCATCCCACACAAACGAATGCTCCACATGCGGGTTTCACATGACACCAACTCCACATTCACAGGCAACTTCAGCGCCACAGCCGTTTTCAGATAGCCCTCAATGCAAAGGCTCTAGACGCAAATATTGGTGTGAGAGCTAATTCAATCAAGGAAACACTGCATGTTGGTGAAGGGCATATTGAAGAAGGATCAGCCGAGTGGTTCTTGTGGGAGAACAACTCCATTTGGCTCACTAACTTCACACACCATCAGGCTTCCAAGCAGCTCTCAAGGAAACTCAGTTTTCACACTCTATGCTTAGTGCCCTTTGAGTGCATTATCTAGGAATGAACCTGGTAGAGCATCCCACACAAACGAATGCTCCACATGCGGGTTTCACATGCCACCAACTCCACATTGACAGGCAACTTCAGCGCCACAGCCGTTTTCAGATAGCCCTCAATGCAAAGGCTCTAGACGCAAATATTGGTGTGAGAGCTAATTCAATCAAGGAAACACTGCATGTTGGTGAAGGGCATATTGAAGAAGGATCAGCCGAGTGGTTCTTGTGGGAGAACAACTCCATTTGGCTCACTAACTTCACACACCATCAGGCTTCCAAGCAGCTCTCAAGGAAACTCAGTTTTCACACTCTATGGTTCGTGCTCTTTGTGTGCCTAGGACTGAAATGAATCTTGGTGAGCATCCCACACAAACGAATGCTCCACATGCGGGTTTCACATGCCACCAACTCCACATTCACAGGCAACTTCAGCGCCACAGCCGTTTTCAGATAGCCCTCAATGCAAAGGCTCTAGACGCAAATATTGGTGTGAGAGCTAATTCAATCAAGGAAACACTGCATGTTGGTGAAGGGCATATTGAAGAAGGATCAGCCGAGTGGTTCTTGTGGGAGAACAACTCCATTTGGCTCACTAACTTCACACACCATCAGGCTTCCAAGCAGCTCTCAAGGAAACTCAGTTTTCACACTCTATGCTTAGTGCCCTTTGAGTGCATTATCTAGGAATGAACCTGGTAGAGCATCCCGCACAAACGAATGCTCCACATGCGGGTTTCACATGCCACCAACTCCACATTCACAGGCAACTTCAGCGCCACAGCCGTTTTCAGATAGCCCTCAATGCAAAGGCTCTAGACGCAAATATTGGTGTGAGAGCTAATTCAATCAAGGAAACACTGCATGTTGGTGAAGGGCATATTGAAGAAGGATCAGCCGAGTGGTTCTTGTGGGAGAACAACTCCATTTGGCTCACTAACTTCACACACCATCAGGCTTCCAAGCAGCTCTCAAGGAAACTCAGTTTTCACACTCTATGCTTAGTGCCCTTTGAGTGCATTATCTAGGAATGAACATGGTAGAGCATCCCACACAAACGAATGCTCCACATGCGGGTTTCACATGACACCAACTCCACAATCACAGGCAACTTCAGCACCACAGCCGTTTTCAGATAGCCCTCAATGCAAAGGCTCTAGACGCAAATATTGGTGTGAGAGCTAATTCAATCAAGGAAACACTGCATGTTGGTGAAGGGCATATTGAAGAAGGATCAGCCGAGTGGTTCTTGTGGGAGAACAACTCCATTTGGCTCACTAACTTCACACACCATCAGGCTTCCAAGCAGCTCTCAAGGAAACTCAGTTTTCACACTCTATGCTTAGTGCCCTTTGAGTGCATTATCTAGAAATGAACCTGGTAGAGCATCCCACACAAACGAATGTTCCACATGCGGGCTTCACATGCCACCAACTCCACATTCACAGGCAACATTAGCGCCACAGCCGTTTTCAGATAGCCCTCAATGCAAAGGCTCTAGACGCCAATATTGGTGTGAGAGCTAATTCAATCAAGGAAACACTGCAGGTTGGTGAAGGGCATATTGAAGAAGGATCAGCCGAGTGGTTCTTGTGGGAGAACAACTCCATTTGGCTCACTAACTTCACACACCATCAGGCTTCCAAGCAGCTCTCAAGGAAACTCAGTTTTCACACTCTATGCTTAGTGCCCTTTGAGTGCATTATCTAGGAATGAACCTGGTAGATCATCCCACACAAACGAATGTTCCACATGCGGGTTTCACATGCCACCAACTCCACATTCACAGGCAACTTCAGCGCCACAGCCGTTTTCAGATAGCCCTCAATGCAAAGGCTCTAGACGCAAATATTGGTGTGAGAGCTAATTCAATCAAGGAAACACTGCATGTTGGTGAAGGGCATATTGAAGAAGGATCAGCCGAGTGGTTCTTGTGGGAGAACAACTCCATTTGGCTCACTAACTTCACACACCATCAGGCTTCCAAGCAGCTCTCAAGGAAACTCAGTTTTCACACTCTATGCTTAGTGCCCTTTGAGTGCATTATCTAGGAATGAACATGGTAGAGCATCCCACACAAACGAATGCTCCACATGCGGGTTTCACATGCCACCAACTCCACATTGACAGGCAACTTCAGCGCCACAGCCGTTTTCAGATAGCCCTCAATGCAAAGGCTCTAGACTCCAATATTGGTGTGAGAGCTAATTCAATCAAGGAAACACTGCATGTTGGTGAAGGGCATATTGAAGAAGGATCAGCCGAGTGGTTCTTGTGGGAGAACAACTCCATTTGGCTCACTAACTTCACACACCATCAGGCTTGCAAGCAGCTCTCAAGGAAACTCAGTTTTCACACTCTATGCTTCGTGCTCTTTGTGTGCCTAGGACTGAAATGAAGCTTGGTGAGCATCCCACACAAACGAATGCTCCACATGCGGGTTTCACATGACACCAACTCCACATTCACAGGCAACTTCAGCGCCACAGCCGTTTTCAGATAGCCCTCAATGCAAAGGCTCTAGATGCAAATATTGGTGTGAGAGCTAATTCAATCAAGGAAACACTGCATGTTGGTGAAGGGCATATTGAAGAAGGATCAGCCGAGTGGTTCTTGTGGGAGAACAACTCCATTTGGCTCACTAACTTCACACACCATCAGGCTTCCAAGCAGCTCTCAAGGAAACTCAGTTTTCACACTCTATGCTTCGTGCTCTTTGTGTGCCTAGGACTGAAATGAAGCTTGGTGAGCATCCCACACAAACGAATGCTCCACATGCGGGTTTCACATGCCACCAACTCCACATTCACAGGCAACTTCAGCGCCACAGCCGTTTTCAGATAGCCCTCAATGCAAAGGCTCTAGATGCAAATATTGGTGTGAGAGCTAATTCAATCAAGGAAACACTGCATGTTGGTGAAGGGCATATTGAAGAAGGATCAGCCGAGTGGTTCTTGTGGGAGAACAACTCCATTTGGCTCACTAACTTCACACACCATCAGGCTTCCAAGCAGCTCTCAAGGAAACTCAGTTTTCACACTCTATGCTTAGTGCCCTTTGAGTGCCTAGGACTGAAATGAAGCTTGGAGAGCATCCCACACAAACGAATGCTCCACATGCGGGTTTCACATGCCACCAACTCCACATTGACAGGCAACTTCAGCGCCACAGCCGTTTTCAGATAGCCCTCAATGCAAAGGCTCTAGACTCCAATATTGGTGTGAGAGCTAATTCAATCAAGGAAACACTGCATGTTGGTGAAGGGCATATTGAAGAAGGATCAGCCGAGTGGTTCTTGTGGGAGAACAACTCCATTTGGCTCACTAACTTCACACACCATCAGGCTTCCAAGCAGCTCTCAAGGAAACTCAGTTTTCACACTCTATGCTTAGTGCCCTTTGAGTGCATTATCTAGGAATGAACCTGGTAGAGCATCCCACACAAACGAATGCTCCACATGCGGGTTTCACATGACACCAACTCCACATTCACAGGCAACTTCAGCACCACAGCCGTTTTCAGATAGCCCTCAATGCAAAGGCTCTAGACGCAAATATTGGTGTGAGAGCTAATTCAATCAAGGAAACACTGCAGGTTGGTGAAGGGCATATTGAAGAAGGATCAGCCGAGTGGTTCTTGTGGGAGAACAACTCCATTTGGCTCACTAACTTCACACACCATCAGGCTTCCAAGCAGCTCTCAAGGAAACTCAGTTTTCACACTCTATGCTTAGTGCACTTTGAGTGCATTATCTAGGAATGAACCTGGTAGAGCATCCCACACAAACGAATGCTCCACATGCGGGTTTCACATGACACCAACTCCACATTCACAGGCAACATTAGCGCCACAGCCGTTTTCAGATAGCCCTCAATGCAAAGGCTCTAGACGCAAATATTGGTGTGAGAGCTAATTCAATCAAGGAAACACTGCATGTTGGTGAAGGGCATATTGAAGAAGGATCAGCCGAGTGGTTCTTGTGGGAGAACAACTCGATTTGGCTCACTAACTTCACACACCATCAGGCTTCCAAGCAGCTCTCAAGGAAACTCAGTTTTCACACTCTATGCTTAGTGCCCTTTGAGTGCATTATCTAGGAATGAACCTGGTAGAGCATCCCACACAAACGAATGCTCCACATGCGGGTTTCACATGCCACCAACTCCACATTTACAGGCAACTTCAGCGCCACAGCCGTTTTCAGATAGCCCTCAATGCAAAGGCTCTAGACCCAAATATTGGTGTGAGAGCTAATTCAATCAAGGAAACACTGCATGTTGGTGAAAGGCATATTGAAGAAGGATCAGCCGAGTGGTTCTTGTGGGAGAACAACTCCATTTGGCTCACTAACTTCACACACCATCAGACTTCCAAGCAGCTCTCAAGGAAACTCAGTTTTCACACTCTATGCTTAGTGCACTTTGTGTGCCTAGGACTGAAATGAAGCTTGGTGAGCATCCCACACAAACGAATGCTCCACATGCGGGTTTCACATGCCACCAACTCCACATTGACAGGCAACTTCAGCGCCACAGCCGTTTTCAGATAGCCCTCAATGCAAAGGCTCTAGACACAAACATTGGTGTGAGAGCTAATTCAATCAAGGAAACACTGCAGGTTGGTGAAGGGCATATTGAAGAAGGATCAGCCGAGTGGTTCTTGTGGGAGAACAACTCCATTTGGCTCACTAACTTCACACACCATCAGGCTTCCAAGCAGCTCTCAAGGAAACTCAGTTTTCACACTCTATGCTTAGTGCCCTTTGAGTGCATTATCTAGGAATGAACCTGGTAGAGCATCCCACACAAACGAATGCTCCACATGCGGGTTTCACATGCCACCAACTCCACATTCACAGGCAACTTCAGCACCACAGCCGTTTTCAGATAGCCCTCAATGCAAAGGCTCTAGACGCAAATATTGGTGTGAGAGCTAATTCAATCAAGGAAACACTGCAGGTTGGTGAAGGGCATATTGAAGAAGGATCAGCCGAGTGGTTCTTGTGGGAGAACAACTCCATTTGGCTCACTAACTTCACACACCATCAGGCTTCCAAGCAGCTCTCAAGGAAACTCAGTTTTCACACTCTATGCTTCGTGCTCTTTGTGTGCCTAGGACTGAAATGAAGCTTGCTGAGCATCCCACACAAACGAATGCTCCACATGCGGGTTTCACATGCCACCAACTCCACATTCACAGGCAACTTCAGCGCCACAGCCGTTTTCAGATAGCCCTCAATGCAAAGGCTCTAGATGCAAATATTGGTGTGAGAGCTAATTCAATCAAGGAAACACTGCATGTTGGTGAAGGGCATATTGAAGAAGGATCAGTTGAGTGGTTCTTGTGGGAGAACAACTCCATTTGGCTCACTAACTTCACACACCATCAGGCTTCCAAGCAGCTCTCAAGGAAACTCAGTTTTCACACTCTATGCTTAGTGCCTTTTGAGTGCATTAATTAGGAATGAACCTGGTAGAGCATCCCACACAAACGAATGCTCCACATGCGGGTTTCACATGCCACCAACTCCACATTCACAGGCAACTTCAGCGCCCCAGCCGTTTTCAGATAGCCCTCAATGCAAAGGCTCTAGACGCCAATATTGGTGTGAGAGCTAATTCAATCAAGGAAACACTGCATGTTGGTGAAGGGCATATTGAAGAAGGATCAGCCGAGTGGTTCTTGTGGGAGAACAACTCCATTTGGCTCACTAACTTCACACACCATCAGGCTTCCAAGCAGCTCTCAAGGAAACTCAGTTTTCACACTCTATGCTTAGTGCCCTTTGAGTGCATTATCTAGGAATGAACCTGGTAGAGCATCCCACACAAACGAATGCTCCACTTGCGGGTTTCACATGCCACCAACTCCACATTCACAGGCAACTTCAGCGCCACAGCCGTTTTCAGATAGCCCTCAATGCAAAGGCTCTAGACGCAAATATTGGTGTGAGAGCTAATTCAATCAAGGAAACACTGCATGTTGGTGAAGGGTATATTGAAGAAGGATCAGCCGAGTGGTTCTTGTGGGAGAACAACTCCATTTGGCTCACTAACTTCACACACCATCAGGCTTCCAAGCAGCTCTCAAGGAAACTCAGTTTTCACACTCTATGCTTAGTGCCCTTTGAGTGCCTAGGACTGAAATGAAGCTTGGAGAGCATCCCACACAAACGAATGCTCCACATGCGGGTTTCACATGACACCAACTCCACATTCACAGGCAATTTCAGCGCCACAGCCGTTTTCAGATAGCCCTCAATGCAAAGGCTCTAGACGCAAATATTGGTGTGAGAGCTAATTCAATCAAGGAAACACTGCATGTTGGTGAAGGGCATATTGAAGAAGGATCGGCCGAGTGGTTCTTGTGGGAGAACAACTCCATTTGGCTCACTAACTTCACACACCATCAGGCTTCCAAGCAGCTCTCAAGGAAACTCAGTTTTCACACTCTATGCTTAGTGCCCTTTGAGTGCATTATCTAGGAATGAACCTGGTAGAGCATCCCACACAAACGAATGCTCCACATGCGGGTTTCACATGCCACCAACTCCACATTGACAGGCAACTTCAGCGCCACAGCCGTTTTCAGATAGCCCTCAATGCAAAGGCTCTAGACGCAAATATTGGTGTGAGAGCTAATTCAATCAAGGAAACACTGCATGTTGGTGAAGGGCATATTGAAGAAGGATCAGCCGAGTGGTTCTTGTGGGAGAACAACTCCATTTGGCTCACTAACTTCACACACCATCAGGCTTCCAAGCAGCTCTCAAGGAAACTCAGTTTTCACACTCTATGCTTAGTGCCCTTTGAGTGCATTATCTAGGAATGAACCTGGTAGAGCATCCCACACAAACGAATGTTCCACATGCGGGTTTCACATGACACCAACTCCACATTCACAGGCAACTTCAGCGCCACTGCCGTTTTCAGATAGCCCTCAATGCAAAGGCTCTAGACGCAAATATTGGTGTGAGAGCTAATTCAATCAAGGAAACACTGCATGTTGGTGAAGGGCATATTGAAGAAGGATCAGCCGAGTGGTTCTTGTGGGAGAACAACTCCATTTGGCTCACTAACTTCACACACCATCAGGCTTCCAAGCAGCTCTCAAGGAAACTCAGTTTTCACACTCTATGGTTCGTGCTCTTTGTGTGCCTAGGACTGAAATGAAGCTTGGTCAGCATCCCACACAAACGAATGCTCCACATGCGGGTTTCACATGCCACCAACTCCACATTCACAGGCAACTTCAGCGCCACAGCCGTTTTCAGATAGCCCTCAATGCAAAGGCTCTAGACGCAAATATTGGTGTGAGAGCTAATTCAATCAAGGAAACACTGCATGTTGGTGAAGGGCATATTGAAGAAGGATCAGCCGAGTGGTTCTTGTGGGAGAACAACTCCATTTGGCTCACTAACTTCACACACCATCAGGCTTCCAAACAGCTCTCAAGGAAACTCAGTTTTCACACTCTATGCTTAGTGCCCTTTGAGTGCATTATCTAGGAATGAACCTGGTAGAGCATCCCACACAAACGAATGCTCCACATGCGGGTTTCACATGCCACCAACTCCACATTCACAGGCAACTTCAGCGCCACAGCTGTTTTCAGATAGCCCTCAATGCAAAGGCTCTAGACGCAAATATTGGTGTGAGAGCTAATTCAATCAAGGAAACACTGCATGTTGGTGAAGGGCATATTGAAGAAGGATCAGCCGAGTGGTTCTTGTGGGAGAACAACTCCATTTGGCTCACTAACTTCACACACCATCAGGCTTCCAAGCAGCTCTCAAGGAAACTCAGTTTTCACACTCTATGCTTAGTGCCCTTTGAGTGCATTATCTAGGAATGAACCTGGTAGATCATCCCACACAAACGAATGTTCCACATGCGGGTTTCACATGCCACCAACTCCACATTCACAGGCAACTTCAGCGCCACAGCCGTTTTCAGATAGCCCTCAATGCAAAGGCTCTAGACGCAAATATTGGTGTGAGAGCTAATTCAATCAAGGAAACACTGCATGTTGGTGAAGGGCATATTGAAGAAGGATCAGTTGAGTGGTTCTTGTGGGAGAACAACTCCATTTGGCTCACTAACTTCACACACCATCAGGCTTCCAAGCAGCTCTCAAGGAAACTCAGTTTTCACACTCTATGCTTAGTGCCTTTTGAGTGCATTAATTAGGAATGAACCTGGTAGAGCATCCCACACAAACGAATGCTCCACATGCGGGTTTCACATGCCACCAACTCCACATTCACAGGCAACTTCAGCGCCCCAGCCGTTTTCAGATAGCCCTCAATGCAAAGGCTCTAGACGCAAATATTGGTGTGAGAGCTAATTCAATCAAGGAAACACTGCATGTTGGTGAAGGGCATATTGAAGAAGGATCAGCCGAGTGGTTCTTGTGGGAGAACAACTCCATTTGGCTCACTAACTTCACACACCATCAGGCTTCCAAGCAGCTCTCAAGGAAACTCAGTTTTCACACTCTATGCTTAGTGCCCTTTGAGTGCCTAGGACTGAAATGAAGCTTGGAGAGCATCCCACACAAACGAATGCTCCACATGCGGGTTTCACATGACACCAACTCCACATTCACAGGCAATTTCAGCGCCACAGCCGTTTTCAGATAGCCCTCAATGCAAAGGCTCTAGACGCAAATATTGGTGTGAGAGCTAATTCAATCAAGGAAACACTGCATGTTGGTGAAGGGCATATTGAAGAAGGATCAGCCGAGTGGTTCTTGTGGGAGAACAACTCCATTTGGCTCACTAACTTCACACACCATCAGGCTTCCAAGCAGCTCTCAAGGAAACTCAGTTTTCACACTCTATGATTCGTGCTCTTTGTGTGCCTAGGACTGAAATGAAGCTTGGTGAGCATCCCACACAAACGAATGCTCCACATGCGTGTTTCACATGCCACCAACTCCACATTCACAGGCAACTTCAGCGCCACAGCCGTTTTCAGATAGCCCTCAATGCAAAGGCTCTAGACGCAAATATTGGTGTGAGAGCTAATTCAATCAAGGAAACACTGCATGTTGGTGAAGGGCATATTGAAGAAGGATCAGCCGAGTGGTTCTTGTGGGAGAACAACTCCATTTGGCTCACTAACTTCACACACCATCAGGCTTCCAAACAGCTCTCAAGGAAACTCAGTTTTCACACTCTATGCTTAGTGCCCTTTGAGTGCATTATCTAGGAATGAACCTGGTAGAGCATCCCACACAAACGAATGCTCCACATGCGGGTTTCACATGCCACCAACTCCACATTCACAGGCAACTTCAGCGCCACAGCTGTTTTCAGATAGCCCTCAATCCAAAGGCTCTAGACGCAAATATTGGTGTGAGAGCTAATTCAATCAAGGAAACACTGCATGTTGGTGAAGGGCATATTGAAGAAGGATCAGCCGAGTGGTTCTTGTGGGAGAACAACTCCATTTGGCTCACTAACTTCACACACCATCAGGCTTCCAAGCAGCTCTCAAGGAAACTCAGTTTTCACACTCTATGCTTAGTGCCCTTTGAGTGCATTATCTAGGAATGAACCTGGTAGATCATCCCACACAAACGAATGTTCCACATGCGGGTTTCACATGCCACCAACTCCACATTCACAGGCAACTTCAGCGCCACAGCCGTTTTCAGATAGCCCTCAATGCAAAGGCTCTAGACGCAAATATTGGTGTGAGAGCTAATTCAATCAAGGAAACACTGCATGTTGGTGAAGGGCATATTGAAGAAGGATCAGTTGAGTGGTTCTTGTGGGAGAACAACTCCATTTGGCTCACTAACTTCACACACCATCAGGCTTCCAAGCAGCTCTCAAGGAAACTCAGTTTTCACACTCTATGCTTAGTGCCTTTTGAGTGCATTAATTAGGAATGAACCTGGTAGAGCATCCCACACAAACGAATGCTCCACATGCGGGTTTCACATGCCACCAACTCCACATTCACAGGCAACTTCAGCGCCCCAGCCGTTTTCAGATAGCCCTCAATGCAAAGGCTCTAGATGCAAATATTGGTGTGAGAGCTAATTCAATCAAGGAAACACTGCATGTTGGTGAAGGGCATATTGAAGAAGGATCAGCCGAGTGGTTCTTGTGGGAGAACAACTCCATTTGGCTCACTAACTTCACACACCATCAGGCTTCCAAGCAGCTCTCAAGGAAACTCAGTTTTCACACTCTATGCTTAGTGCCCTTTGAGTGCCTAGGACTGAAATGAAGCTTGGAGAGCATCCCACACAAACGAATGCTCCACATGCGGGTTTCACATGACACCAACTCCACATTCACAGGCAATTTCAGCGCCACAGCCGTTTTCAGATAGCCCTCAATGCAAAGGCTCTAGACGCAAATATTGGTGTGAGAGCTAATTCAATCAAGGAAACACTGCATGTTGGTGAAGGGCATATTGAAGAAGGATCAGCCGAGTGGTTCTTGTGGGAGAACAACTCCATTTGGCTCACTAACTTCACACACCATCAGGCTTCCAAGCAGCTCTCAAGGAAACTCAGTTTTCACACTCTATGCTTAGTGCCTTTTGAGTGCATTAATTAGGAATGAACCTGGTAGAGCATCCCACACAAACGAATGCTCCACATGCGGGTTTCACATGCCACCAACTCCACATTCACAGGCAACTTCAGCGCCCCAGCCGTTTTCAGATAGCCCTCAATGCAAAGGCTCTAGACGCAAATATTGGTGTGAGAGCTAATTCAATCAAGGAAACACTGCATGTTGGTGAAGGGCATATTGAAGAAGGATCAGCCGAGTGGTTCTTGTGGGAGAACAACTCCATTTGGCTCACTAACTTCACACACCATCAGGCTTCCAAGCAGCTCTCAAGGAAACTCAGTTTTCACACTCTATGCTTAGTGCCCTTTGAGTGCCTAGGACTGAAATGAAGCTTGGAGAGCATCCCACACAAACGAATGCTCCACATGCGGGTTTCACATGACACCAACTCCACATTCACAGGCAATTTCAGCGCCACAGCCGTTTTCAGATAGCCCTCAATGCAAAGGCTCTAGACGCAAATATTGGTGTGAGAGCTAATTCAATCAAGGAAACACTGCATGTTGGTGAAGGGCATATTGAAGAAGGATCAGCCGAGTGGTTCTTGTGGGAGAACAACTCCATTTGGCTCACTAACTTCACACACCATCAGGCTTCCAAGCAGCTCTCAAGGAAACTCAGTTTTCACACTCTATGATTCGTGCTCTTTGTGTGCCTAGGACTGAAATGAAGCTTGGTGAGCATCCCACACAAACGAATGCTCCACATGCGGGTTTCACATGCCACCAACTCCACATTCACAGGCAACTTCAGCGCCACAGCCGTTTTCAGATAGCCCTCAATGCAAAGGCTCTAGACGCAAATATTGGTGTGAGAGCTAATTCAATCAAGGAAACACTGCATGTTGGTGAAGGGCATATTGAAGAAGGATCAGCCGAGTGGTTCTTGTGGGAGAACAACTCCATTTGGCTCACTAACTTCACACACCATCAGGCTTCCAAACAGCTCTCAAGGAAACTCAGTTTTCACACTCTATGCTTAGTGCCCTTTGAGTGCATTATCTAGGAATGAACCTGGTAGAGCATCCCACACAAACGAATGCTCCACATGCGGGTTTCACATGCCACCAACTCCACATTCACAGGCAACTTCAGCGCCACAGCTGTTTTCAGATAGCCCTCAATCCAAAGGCTCTAGACGCAAATATTGGTGTGAGAGCTAATTCAATCAAGGAAACACTGCATGTTGGTGAAGGGCATATTGAAGAAGGATCAGCCGAGTGGTTCTTGTGGGAGAACAACTCCATTTGGCTCACTAACTTCACACACCATCAGGCTTCCAAGCAGCTCTCAAGGAAACTCAGTTTTCACACTCTATGCTTAGTGCCCTTTGAGTGCATTATCTAGGAATGAACCTGGTAGATCATCCCACACAAACGAATGTTCCACATGCGGGTTTCACATGCCACCAACTCCACATTCACAGGCAACTTCAGCGCCACAGCCGTTTTCAGATAGCCCTCAATGCAAAGGCTCTAGACGCAAATATTGGTGTGAGAGCTAATTCAATCAAGGAAACACTGCATGTTGGTGAAGGGCATATTGAAGAAGGATCAGTTGAGTGGTTCTTGTGGGAGAACAACTCCATTTGGCTCACTAACTTCACACACCATCAGGCTTCCAAGCAGCTCTCAAGGAAACTCAGTTTTCACACTCTATGCTTAGTGCCTTTTGAGTGCATTAATTAGGAATGAACCTGGTAGAGCATCCCACACAAACGAATGCTCCACATGCGGGTTTCACATGCCACCAACTCCACATTCACAGGCAACTTCAGCGCCCCAGCCGTTTTCAGATAGCCCTCAATGCAAAGGCTCTAGATGCAAATATTGGTGTGAGAGCTAATTCAATCAAGGAAACACTGCATGTTGGTGAAGGGCATATTGAAGAAGGATCAGCCGAGTGGTTCTTGTGGGAGAACAACTCCATTTGGCTCACTAACTTCACACACCATCAGGCTTCCAAGCAGCTCTCAAGGAAACTCAGTTTTCACACTCTATGCTTAGTGCCCTTTGAGTGCCTAGGACTGAAATGAAGCTTGGAGAGCATCCCACACAAACGAATGCTCCACATGCGGGTTTCACATGACACCAACTCCACATTCACAGGCAATTTCAGCGCCACAGCCGTTTTCAGATAGCCCTCAATGCAAAGGCTCTAGACGCAAATATTGGTGTGAGAGCTAATTCAATCAAGGAAACACTGCATGTTGGTGAAGGGCATATTGAAGAAGGATCAGCCGAGTGGTTCTTGTGGGAGAACAACTCCATTTGGCTCACTAACTTCACACACCATCAGGCTTCCAAGCAGCTCTCAAGGAAACTCAGTTTTCACACTCAATGCTTAGTGCCCTTTGAGTGCCTAGGACTGAAATGAAGCTTGGAGAGCATCCCACACAAACGAATGCTCCACATGCGGGTTTCACATGCCACCAACTCCACATTCACAGACAACTTCAGCGCCACTGCCGTTTTCAGATAGCCCTCAATGCAAAGGCTCTAGACGCAAATATTGGTGTGAGAGCTAATTCAATCAAGGAAACACTGCATGTTGGTGAAGGGCATATTGAAGAAGGATCAGCCGAGTGGTTCTTGTGGGAGAACAACTCCATTTGGCTCACTAACTTCACACACCATCAGGCTTCCAAGCAGCTCTCAAGGAAACTCAGTTTTCACACTCTATGCTTAGTGCCCTTTGAGTGCATTATCTAGGAATGAACCTGGTAGAGCATCCCACACAAACGAATGCTCCACATGCGGGTTTCACATGCCACCAACTCCACATTCACAGGCAACTTCAGCGCCACAGCCGTTTTCAGATAGCCCTCAATGCAAAGGCTCTAGACGCAAATATTGGTGTGAGAGCTAATTCAATCAAGGAAACACTGCATGTTGGTGAAGGGCATATTGAAGAAGGATCAGCCGAGTGGTTCTTGTGGGAGAACAACTCCATTTGGCTCACTAACTTCACACACCATCAGGCTTCCAAGCAGCTCTCAAGGAAACTCAGTTTTCACACTCTATGCTTAGTGCCCTTTGAGTGCATTATCTAGGAATGAACCTGGTAGAGCATCCCACACAAACGAATGCTCCACATGCGGGTTTCACATGCCACCAACTCCACATTGACAGGCAACTTCAGCGCCACAGCCGTTTTCAGATAGCCCTCAATGCAAAGGCTCTAGACGCAAATATTGGTGTGAGAGCTAATTCAATCAAGGAAACACTGCATGTTGGTGAAGGGCATATTGAAGAAGGATCAGCCGAGTGGTTCTTGTTTGAGAACAACTCCATTTGGCTCACTAACTTCACACACCATCAGGCTTCCAAGCAGCTCTCAAGGAAACTCAGTTTTCACACTCTATGCTTAGTGCCCTTTGAGTGCCTAGGACTGAAATGAAGCTTGGAGAGCATCCCACACAAACGAATGCTCCACATGCGGGTTTCACATGCCACCAACTCCACATTCACAGACAACTTCAGTGCCACTGCCGTTTTCAGATAGCCCTCAATGCAAAGGCTCTAGACGCAAATATTGGTGTGAGAGCTAATTCAATCAAGGAAACACTGCATGTTGGTGAAGGGCATATTGAAGAAGGATCAGCCGAGTGGTTCTTGTGGGAGAACAACTCCATTTGGCTCACTAACTTCACACACCATCAGGCTTCCAAGCAGCTCTCAAGGAAACTCAGTTTTCACACTCTATGCTTAGTGCCCTTTGAGTGCATTATCTAGGAATGAACCTGGTAGAGCATCCCACACAAACGAATGCTCCACATGCGGGTTTCACATGCCACCAACTCCACATTGACAGGCAACTTCAGCGCCACAGCAGTTTTCATATAGCCCTCAATGCAAAGGCTCTAGACGCAAATATTGGTGTGAGAGCTAATTCAATCAAGGAAACACTGCATGTTGGTGAAGGGCATATTGAAGAAGGATCAGCCGAGTGGTTCTTGTGGGAGAACAACTCCATTTGGCTCACTAACTTCACACACCATCAGGCTTCCAAACAGCTCTCAAGGAAACTCAGTTTTCACACTCTATGCTTAGTGCCCTTTGAGTGCATTATCTAGGAATGAACCTGGTAGAGCATCCCACACAAACGAATGCTCCACATGCGGGTTTCACATGCCACCAACTCCACATTTACAGGCAACTTCAGCGCCACAGCCGTTTTCATATAGCCCTCAATGCAAAGGCTCTAGATGCAAATATTGGTGTGAGAGCTAATTCAATCAAGGAAACACTGCATGTTGGTGAAGGGCATATTGAAGAAGGATCAGTTGAGTGGTTCTTGTGGGAGAACAACTCCATTTGGCTCACTAACTTCACACACCATCAGGCTTCCAAGCAGCTCTCAAGGAAACTCAATTTTCACACTCTATGCTTAGTGCCTTTTGAGTGCATTAATTAGGAATGAACCTGGTAGAGCATCCCACACAAACGAATGCTCCACATGCGGGTTTCACATGCCACCAACTCCACATTCACAGGCAACTTCAGCGCCACAGCCGTTTTCAGATAGCCCTCAATGCAAAGGCTCTAGACGCAAATATTGGTGTGAGAGCTAATTCAATCAAGGAAACACTGCATGTTGGTGAAGGGCATATTGAAGAAGGATCAGCCGAGTGGTTCTTGTGGGAGAACAACTCCATTTGGCTCACTAACTTCACACACCATCAGGCTTCCAAGCAGCTCTCAAGGAAACTCAGTTTTCACACTCTATGCTTAGTGCCCTTTGAGTGCATTATCTAGGAATGAACCTGGTAGAGCATCCCACACAAACGAATGCTCCACTTGCGGGTTTCACATGCCACCAACTCCACATTCACAGGCAACTTCAGCGCCACAGCCGTTTTCAGATAGCCCTCAATGCAAAGGCTCTAGACGCAAATATTGGTGTGAGAGCTAATTCAATCAAGGAAACACTGCATGTTGGTGAAGGGCATATTGAAGAAGGATCAGCCGAGTGGTTCTTGTGGGAGAACAACTCCATTTGGCTCACTAACTTCACACACCATCAGGCTTCCAAGCAGCTCTCAAGGAAACTCAGTTTTCACACTCTATGCTTAGTGCCCTTTGAGTGCCTAGGACTGAAATGAAGCTTGGAGAGCATCCCACACAAACGAATGCTCCACATGCGGGTTTCACATGACACCAACTCCACATTCACAGGCAATTTCAGCGCCACAGCCGTTTTCAGATAGCCCTCAATGCAAAGGCTCTAGACGCAAATATTGGTGTGAGAGCTAATTCAATCAAGGAAACACTGCATGTTGGTGAAGGGCATATTGAAGAAGGATCAGCCGAGTGGTTCTTGTGGGAGAACAACTCCATTTGGCTCACTAACTTCACACACCATCAGGCTTCCAAGCAGCTCTCAAGGAAACTCAGTTTTCACACTCTATGCTTAGTGCCCTTTGAGTGCATTATCTAGGAATGAACCTGGTAGAGCATCCCACACAAACGAATGCTCCACATGCGGGTTTCACATGCCACCAACTCCACATTGACAGGCAACTTCAGCGCCACAGCCGTTTTCAGATAGCCCTCAATGCAAAGGCTCTAGACGCAAATATTGGTGTGAGAGCTAATTCAATCAAGGAAACACTGCATGTTGGTGAAGGGCATATTGAAGAAGGATCAGCCGAGTGGTTCTTGTGGGAGAACAACTCCATTTGGCTCACTAACTTCACACACCATCAGGCTTCCAAGCAGCTCTCAAGGAAACTCAGTTTTCACACTCTATGCTTAGTGCCCTTTGAGTGCATTATCTAGGAATGAACCTGGTAGAGCATCCCACACAAACGAATGTTCCACATGCGGGTTTCACATGACACCAACTCCACATTCACAGGCAACTTCAGCGCCACTGCCGTTTTCAGATAGCCCTCAATGCAAAGGCTCTAGACGCAAATATTGGTGTGAGAGCTAATTCAATCAAGGAAACACTGCATGTTGGTGAAGGGCATATTGAAGAAGGATCAGCCGAGTGGTTCTTGTGGGAGAACAACTCCATTTGGCTCACTAACTTCACACACCATCAGGCTTCCAAGCAGCTCTCAAGGAAACTCAGTTTTTCACACTCTATGCTTAGTGCCCTTTGAGTGCATTATCTAGGAATGAACCTGGTAGAGCATCCCACACAAACGAATGCTCCACATGCGGGTTTCACATGACACCAACTCCACATTGACAGGCAACTTCAGCGCCACAGCCGTTTTCAGATAGCCCTCAATGCAAAGGCTCTAGACGCAAATATTGGTGTGAGAGCTAATTCAATCAAGGAAACACTGCATGTTGGTGAAGGCATATTGAAGAAGGATCAGCCGAGTGGTTCTTGTGGGAGAACAACTCCATTTGGCTCACTAACTTCACACACCATCAGGCTTCCAAGCAGCTCTCAAGGAAACTCAGTTTTCACACTCTATGCTTAGTGCCCTTTGAGTGCATTATCTAGGAATGAACCTGGTAGAGCATCCCACACAAACGAATGTTCCACATGCGGGTTTCACATGACACCAACTCCACATTCACAGGCAACTTCAGCGCCACTGCCGTTTTCAGATAGCCCTCAATGCAAAGGCTCTAGACGCAAATATTGGTGTGAGAGCTAATTCAATCAAGGAAACACTGCATGTTGGTGAAGGGCATATTGAAGAAGGATCAGCCGAGTGGTTCTTGTGGGAGAACAACTCCATTTGGCTCACTAACTTCACACACCATCAGGCTTCCAAGCAGCTCTCAAGGAAACTCAGTTTTCACACTCTATGCTTAGTGCCCTTTGAGTGCATTATCTAGGAATGAACCTGGTAGAGCATCCCACACAAACGAATGCTCCACATGCGGGTTTCACATGCCACCAACTCCACATTCACAGGCAACTTCAGCGCCACAGCCGTTTTCAGATAGCCCTCAATGCAAAGGCTCTAGACGCAAATATTGGTGTGAGAGCTAATTCAATCAAGGAAACACTGCATGTTGGTGAAGGGCATATTGAAGAAGGATCAGCCGAGTGGTTCTTGTTTGAGAACAACTCCATTTGGCTCACTAACTTCACACACCATCAGGCTTCCAAGCAGCTCTCAAGGAAACTCAGTTTTCACACTCTATGCTTAGTGCCCTTTGAGTGCCTAGGACTGAAATGAAGCTTGGAGAGCATCCCACACAAACGAATGCTCCACATGCGGGTTTCACATGCCACCAACTCCACATTCACAGACAACTTCAGTGCCACTGCCGTTTTCAGATAGCCCTCAATGCAAAGGCTCTAGATGCAAATATTGGTGTGAGAGCTAATTCAATCAAGGAAACACTGCATGTTGGTGAAGGGCATATTGAAGAAGGATCAGCCGAGTGGTTCTTGTGGGAGAACAACTCCATTTGGCTCACTAACTTCACACACCATCAGGCTTCCAAGCAGCTCTCAAGGAAACTCAGTTTTCACACTCTATGCTTAGTGCCTTTTGAGTGCATTAATTAGGAATGAACCTGGTAGAGCATCCCACACAAACGAATGCTCCACATGCGGGTTTCACATGCCACCAACTCCACATTCACAGGCAACTTCAGCGCCACAGCCGTTTTCAGATAGCCCTCAATGCAAAGGCTCTAGACGCAAATATTGGTGTGAGAGCTAATTCAATCAAGGAAACACTGCATGTTGGTGAAGGGCATATTGAAGAAGGATCAGCCGAGTGGTTCTTGTGGGAGAACAACTCCATTTGGCTCACTAACTTCACACACCATCAGGCTTCCAAGCAGCTCTCAAGGAAACTCAGTTTTCACACTCTATGCTTAGTGCCCTTTGAGTGCATTATCTAGGAATGAACCTGGTAGAGCATCCCACACAAACGAATGCTCCACTTGCGGGTTTCACATGCCACCAACTCCACATTCACAGGCAACTTCAGCGCCACAGCCGTTTTCAGATAGCCCTCAATGCAAAGGCTCTAGACGCAAATATTGGTGTGAGAGCTAATTCAATCAAGGAAACACTGCATGTTGGTGAAGGGTATATTGAAGAAGGATCAGCCGAGTGGTTCTTGTGGGAGAACAACTCCATTTGGCTCACTAACTTCACACACCATCAGGCTTCCAAGCAGCTCTCAAGGAAACTCAGTTTTCACACTCTATGCTTAGTGCCCTTTGAGTGCCTAGGACTGAAATGAAGCTTGGAGAGCATCCCACACAAACGAATGCTCCACATGCGGGTTTCACATGACACCAACTCCACATTCACAGGCAATTTCAGCGCCACAGCCGTTTTCAGATAGCCCTCAATGCAAAGGCTCTAGACGCAAATATTGGTGTGAGAGCTAATTCAATCAAGGAAACACTGCATGTTGGTGAAGGGCATATTGAAGAAGGATCAGCCGAGTGGTTCTTGTGGGAGAACAACTCCATTTGGCTCACTAACTTCACACACCATCAGGCTTCCAAGCAGCTCTCAAGGAAACTCAGTTTTCACACTCTATGCTTAGTGCCCTTTGAGTGCATTATCTAGGAATGAACCTGGTAGAGCATCCCACACAAACGAATGCTCCACATGCGGGTTTCACATGCCACCAACTCCACATTCACAGGCAACTTCAGCGCCACAGCCGTTTTCAGATAGCCCTCAATGCAAAGGCTCTAGACGCAAATATTGGTGTGAGAGCTAATTCAATCAAGGAAACACTGCATGTTGGTGAAGGGCATATTGAAGAAGGATCAGCCGAGTGGTTCTTGTGGGAGAACAACTCCATTTGGCTCACTAACTTCACACACCATCAGGCTTCCAAGCAGCTCTCAAGGAAACTCAGTTTTCACACTCTATGCTTAGTGCCCTTTGAGTGCATTATCTAGGAATGAACCTGGTAGAGCATCCCACACAAACGAATGTTCCACATGCGGGTTTCACATGACACCAACTCCACATTGACAGGCAACTTCAGCGCCACAGCCGTTTTCAGATAGCCCTCAATGCAAAGGCTCTAGACGCAAATATTGGTGTGAGAGCTAATTCAATCAAGGAAACACTGCATGTTGGTGAAGGGCATATTGAAGAAGGATCAGCCGAGTGGTTCTTGTGGGAGAACAACTCCATTTGGCTCACTAACTTCACACACCATCAGGCTTCCAAGCAGCTCTCAAGGAAACTCAGTTTTCACACTCTATGCTTAGTGCCCTTTGAGTGCATTATCTAGGAATGAACCTGGTAGAGCATCCCACACAAACGAATGCTCCACATGCGGGTTTCACATGCCACCAACTCCACATTGACAGGCAACTTCAGCGCCACAGCCGTTTTCAGATAGCCCTCAATGCAAAGGCTCTAGACGCAAATATTGGTGTGAGAGCTAATTCAATCAAGGAAACACTGCATGTTGGTGAAGGGCATATTGAAGAAGGATCAGCCGAGTGGTTCTTGTGGGAGAACAACTCCATTTGGCTCACTAACTTCACACACCATCAGGCTTCCAAGCAGCTCTCAAGGAAACTCAGTTTTCACACTCTATGCTTAGTGCCCTTTGAGTGCATTATCTAGGAATGAACCTGGTAGAGCATCCCACACAAACGAATGTTCCACATGCGGGTTTCACATGACACCAACTCCACATTCACAGGCAACTTCAGCGCCACTGCCGTTTTCAGATAGCCCTCAATGCAAAGGCTCTAGACGCAAATATTGGTGTGAGAGCTAATTCAATCAAGGAAACACTGCATGTTGGTGAAGGGCATATTGAAGAAGGATCAGCCGAGTGGTTCTTGTGGGAGAACAACTCCATTTGGCTCACTAACTTCACACACCATCAGGCTTCCAAGCAGCTCTGAAGGAAACTCAGTTTTCACTCTCTATGCTTAGTGCTCTTTGTGTGCCTAGGACTGAAATGAAGCTTGGTCAGCATCCCACACAAACGAATGCTCCACATGCGGGTTTCACATGCCACCAACTCCACATTCACAGGCAACTTCAGCGCCACAGCCGTTTTCAGATAGCCCTCAATGCAAAGGCTCTAGACGCAAATATTGGTGTGAGAGCTAATTCAATCAAGGAAACACTGCATGTTGGTGAAGGGCATATTGAAGAAGGATCAGCCGAGTGGTTCTTGTGGGAGAACAACTCCATTTGGCTCACTAACTTCACACACCATCAGGCTTCCAAGCAGCTCTCAAGGAAACTCAGTTTTCACACTCTATGCTTAGTGCCCTTTGAGTGCATTATCTAGGAATGAACCTGGTTGATCATCCCACACAAACGAATGTTCCACATGCGGGTTTCACTTGCCACCAACTCCACATTCACAGGCAACTTCAGCGCCACAGCCGTTTTCAGATAGCCCTCAATGCAAAGGCTCTAGACGCAAATATTGGTGAGAGCTAATTCAATCAAGGAAACACTGCATGTTGGTGAAGGGCATATTGAAGAAGGATCAGCCGAGTGGTTCTTGTGGGAGAACAACTCCATTTGGCTCACTAACTTCACACACCATCAGGCTTCCAAGCAGCTCTCAAGGAAACTCAGTTTTCACACTCTATGCTTAGTGCCCTTTGAGTGCCTAGGACTGAAATGAAGCTTGGAGAGCATCCCACACAAACGAATGCTCCACATGCGGGTTTCACATGCCACCAACTCCACATTCACAGACAACTTCAGCGCCACTGCCGTTTTCAGATAGCCCTCAATGCAAAGGCTCTAGACGCAAATATTGGTGTGAGAGCTAATTCAATCAAGGAAACACTGCATGTTGGTGAAGGGCATATTGAAGAAGGATCAGCCGAGTGGTTCTTGTGGGAGAACAACTCCATTTGGCTCACTAACTTCACACACCATCAGGCTTCCAAGCAGCTCTCAAGGAAACTCAGTTTTCACACTCTATGCTTAGTGCCCTTTGAGTGCATTATCTAGGAATGAACCTGGTAGAGCATCCCACACAAACGAATGCTCCACATGCGGGTTTCACATGCCACCAACTCCACATTGACAGGCAACTTCAGCGCCACAGCCGTTTTCATATAGCCCTCAATGCAAAGGCTCTAGACGCAAATATTGGTGTGAGAGCTAATTCAATCAAGGAAACACTGCATGTTGGTGAAGGGCATATTGAAGAAGGATCAGCCGAGTGGTTCTTGTGGGAGAACAACTCCATTTGGCTCACTAACTTCACACACCATCAGGCTTCCAAGCAGCTCTCAAGGAAACTCAGTTTTCACACTCTATGCTTAGTGCCCTTTGAGTGCATTATCTAGGAATGAACCTGGTAGAGCATCCCACACAAACGAATGCTCCACATGCGGGTTTCACATGCCACCAACTCCACATTTACAGGCAACTTCAGCGCCACAGCCGTTTTCATATAGCCCTCAATGCAAAGGCTCTAGACACAAATATTGGTGTGAGAGCTAATTCAATCAAGGAAACACTGCATGTTGGTGAAGCGCATATTGAAGAAGGATCAGCCGAGTGGTTCTTGTGGGAGAACAACTCCATTTGGCTCACTAACTTCACACACCATCAGGCTTCCAAACAGCTCTCAAGGAAACTCAGTTTTCACACTCTATGCTTAGTGCCCTTTGAGTGCATTATCTAGGAATGAACCTGGTAGAGCATCCCACACAAACGAATGCTCCACATGCGGGTTTCACATGCCACCAACTCCACATTCACAGGCAACTTCAGCGCCACAGCCGTTTTCAGATAGCCCTCAATGCAAAGGCTCTAGACGCAAATATTGGTGTGAGAGCTAATTCAATCAAGGAAACACTGCATGTTGGTGAAGGGCATATTGAAGAAGGATCAGCCGAGTGGTTCTTGTGGGAGAACAACTCCATTTGGCTCACTAACTTCACACACCATCAGGCTTCCAAGCAGCTCTCAAGGAAACTCAGTTTTCACACTCTATGCTTAGTGCCCTTTGAGTGCATTATCTAGGAATGAACCTGGTAGAGCATCCCACACAAACGAATGCTCCACTTGCGGGTTTCACATGCCACCAACTCCACATTCACAGGCAACTTCAGCGCCACAGCCGTTTTCAGATAGCCCTCAATGCAAAGGCTCTAGACGCAAATATTGGTGTGAGAGCTAATTCAATCAAGGAAACACTGCATGTTGGTGAAGGGTATATTGAAGAAGGATCAGCCGAGTGGTTCTTGTGGGAGAACAACTCCATTTGGCTCACTAACTTCACACACCATCAGGCTTCCAAGCAGCTCTCAAGGAAACTCAGTTTTCACACTCTATGCTTAGTGCCCTTTGAGTGCCTAGGACTGAAATGAAGCTTGGAGAGCATCCCACACAAACGAATGCTCCACATGCGGGTTTCACATGACACCAACTCCACATTCACAGGCAATTTCAGCGCCACAGCCGTTTTCAGATAGCCCTCAATGCAAAGGCTCTAGACGCAAATATTGGTGTGAGAGCTAATTCAATCAAGGAAACACTGCATGTTGGTGAAGGGCATATTGAAGAAGGATCAGCCGAGTGGTTCTTGTGGGAGAACAACTCCATTTGGCTCACTAACTTCACACACCATCAGGCTTCCAAGCAGCTCTCAAGGAAACTCAGTTTTCACACTCTATGCTTAGTGCCCTTTGAGTGCATTATCTAGGAATGAACCTGGTAGAGCATCCCACACAAACGAATGCTCCACATGCGGGTTTCACATGCCACCAACTCCACATTCACAGGCA
Organism: Ochotona princeps; assembly: GCF_030435755.1. Lineage (NCBI taxonomy): Eukaryota > Metazoa > Chordata > Mammalia > Lagomorpha > Ochotonidae > Ochotona > Ochotona princeps. Next base: position 135,916 of record NW_026696846.1, on the reverse strand, counting down.
ACTTCAGCGCCACAGCCGTTTTCAGATAGCCCTCAATGCAAAGGCTCTAGACGCAAATATTGGTGTGAGAGCTAATTCAATCAAGGAAACACTGCATGTTGGTGAAGGGCATATTGAAGAAGGATCAGCCGAGTGGTTCTTGTGGGAGAACAACTCCATTTGGCTCACTAACTTCACACACCATCAGGCTTCCAAGCAGCTCTCAAGGAAACTCAGTTTTCACACTCTATGCTTAGTGCCCTTTGAGTGCATTATCTAGGAATGAACCTGGTAGAGCATCCCACACAAACGAATGTTCCACATGCGGGTTTCACATGACACCAACTCCACATTCACAGGCAACTTCAGCGCCACTGCCGTTTTCAGATAGCCCTCAATGCAAAGGCTCTAGACGCAAATATTGGTGTGAGAGCTAATTCAATCAAGGAAACACTGCATGTTGGTGAAGGGCATATTGAAGAAGGATCAGCCGAGTGGTTCTTGTGGGAGAACAACTCCATTTGGCTCACTAACTTCACACACCATCAGGCTTCCAAGCAGCTCTCAAGGAAACTCAGTTTTCACACTCTATGCTTAGTGCCCTTTGAGTGCATTATCTAGGAATGAACCTGGTAGAGCATCCCACACAAACGAATGCTCCACATGCGGGTTTCACATGCCACCAACTCCACATTGACAGGCAACTTCAGCGCCACTGCCGTTTTCAGATAGCCCTCAATGCAAAGGCTCTAGACGCAAATATTGGTGTGAGAGCTAATTCAATCAAGGAAACACTGCATGTTGGTGAAGGGCATATTGAAGAAGGATCAGCCGAGTGGTTCTTGTGGGAGAACAACTCCATTTGGCTCACTAACTTCACACACCATCAGGCTTCCAAGCAGCTCTCAAGGAAACTCAGTTTTCACACTCTATGCTTAGTGCCCTTTGAGTGCATTATCTAGGAATGAACCTGGTAGAGCATCCCACACAAACGAATGTTCCACATGCGGGTTTCACATGACACCAACTCCACATTCACAGGCAACTTCAGCGCCACTGCCGTTTTCAGATAGCCCTCAATGCAAAGGCTCTAGACGCAAATATTGGTGTGAGAGCTAATTCAATCAAGGAAACACTGCATGTTGGTGAAGGGCATATTGAAGAAGGATCAGCCGAGTGGTTCTTGTGGGAGAACAACTCCATTTGGCTCACTAACTTCACACACCATCAGGCTTCCAAGCAGCTCTGAAGGAAACTCAGTTTTCACTCTCTATGCTTAGTGCTCTTTGTGTGCCTAGGACTGAAATGAAGCTTGGTCAGCATCCCACACAAACGAATGCTCCACATGCGGGTTTCACATGCCACCAACTCCACATTCACAGGCAACTTCAGCGCCACAGCCGTTTTCAGATAGCCCTCAATGCAAAGGCTCTAGACGCAAATATTGGTGTGAGAGCTAATTCAATCAAGGAAACACTGCATGTTGGTGAAGGGCATATTGAAGAAGGATCAGCCGAGTGGTTCTTGTGGGAGAACAACTCCATTTGGCTCACTAACTTCACACACCATCAGGCTTCCAAGCAGCTCTCAAGGAAACTCAGTTTTCACACTCTATGCTTAGTGCCCTTTGAGTGCATTATCTAGGAATGAACCTGGTTGATCATCCCACACAAACGAATGTTCCACATGCGGGTTTCACTTGCCACCAACTCCACATTCACAGGCAACTTCAGCGCCACAGCCGTTTTCAGATAGCCCTCAATGCAAAGGCTCTAGACGCAAATATTGGTGTGAGAGCTAATTCAATCAAGGAAACACTGCATGTTGGTGAAGGGCATATTGAAGAAGGATCAGCCGAGTGGTTCTTGTGGGAGAACAACTCCATTTGGCTCACTAACTTCACACACCATCAGGCTTCCAAGCAGCTCTCAAGGAAACTCAGTTTTCACACTCTATGCTTAGTGCCCTTTGAGTGCCTAGGACTGAAATGAAGCTTGGAGAGCATCCCACACAAACGAATGCTCCACATGCGGGTTTCACATGCCACCAACTCCACATTCACAGACAACTTCAGCGCCACTGCCGTTTTCAGATAGCCCTCAATGCAAAGGCTCTAGACGCAAATATTGGTGTGAGAGCTAATTCAATCAAGGAAACACTGCATGTTGGTGAAGGGCATATTGAAGAAGGATCAGCCGAGTGGTTCTTGTGGGAGAACAACTCCATTTGGCTCACTAACTTCACACACCATCAGGCTTCCAAGCAGCTCTCAAGGAAACTCAGTTTTCACACTCTATGCTTAGTGCCCTTTGAGTGCATTATCTAGGAATGAACCTGGTAGAGCATCCCACACAAACGAATGCTCCACATGCGGGTTTCACATGACACCAACTCCACATTGACAGGCAACTTCAGCGCCACAGCCGTTTTCATATAGCCCTCAATGCAAAGGCTCTAGACGCAAATATTGGTGTGAGAGCTAATTCAATCAAGGAAACACTGCATGTTGGTGAAGGGCATATTGAAGAAGGATCAGCCGAGTGGTTCTTGTGGGAGAACAACTCCATTTGGCTCACTAACTTCACACACCATCAGGCTTCCAAGCAGCTCTCAAGGAAACTCAGTTTTCACACTCTATGCTTAGTGCCCTTTGAGTGCATTATCTAGGAATGAACCTGGTAGAGCATCCCACACAAACGAATGCTCCACATGCGGGTTTCACATGTCACCAACTCCACATTTACAGGCAACTTCAGCGCCACAGCCGTTTTCATATAGCCCTCAATGCAAAGGCTCTAGACACAAATATTGGTGTGAGAGCTAATTCAATCAAGGAAACACTGCATGTTGGTGAAGCGCATATTGAAGAAGGATCAGCCGAGTGGTTCTTGTGGGAGAACAACTCCATTTGGCTCACTAACTTCACACACCATCAGGCTTCCAAACAGCTCTCAAGGAAACTCAGTTTTCACACTCTATGCTTAGTGCCCTTTGAGTGCATTATCTAGGAATGAACCTGGTAGAGCATCCCACACAAACGAATGCTCCACATGCGGGTTTCACATGCCACCAACTCCACATTCACAGGCAACTTCAGCGCCACAGCCGTTTTCAGATAGCCCTCAATGCAAAGGCTCTAGACGCAAATATTGGTGTGAGAGCTAATTCAATCAAGGAAACACTGCATGTTGGTGAAGGGCATATTGAAGAAGGATCAGCCGAGTGGTTCTTGTGGGAGAACAACTCCATTTGGCTCACTAACTTCACACACCATCAGGCTTCCAAGCAGCTCTCAAGGAAACTCAGTTTTCACACTCTATGCTTAGTGCCCTTTGAGTGCATTATCTAGGAATGAACCTGGTAGAGCATCCCACACAAACGAATGTTCCACATGCGGGTTTCACATGCCACCAACTCCACATTCACAGGCAACTTCAGCGCCACAGCCGTTTTCAGATAGCCCTCAATGCAAAGGCTCTAGACGCAAATATTGGTGTGAGAGCTAATTCAATCAAGGAAACACTGCATGTTGGTGAAGGGCATATTGAAGAAGGATCAGCCGAGTGGTTCTTGTGGGAGAACAACTCCATTTGGCTCACTAACTTCACACACCATCAGGCTTCCAAGCAGCTCTCAAGGAAACTCAGTTTTCACACTCTATGCTTAGTGCCCTTTGAGTGCATTATCTAGGAATGAACCTGGTAGAGCATCCCACACAAACGAATGCTCCACATGCGGGTTTCACATGCCACCAACTCCACATTGACAGGCAACTTCAGCGCCACAGCCGTTTTCATATAGCCCTCAATGCAAAGTCTGTAGACGCAAATATTGGTGTGAGAGCTAATTCAATCAAGGAAACACTGCATGTTGGTGAAGGGCATATTGAAGAAGGATCAGCCGAGTGGTTCTTGTGGGAGAACAACTCCATTTGGCTCACTAACTTCACACACCATCAGGCTTCCAAGCAGCTCTCAAGGAAACTCAGTTTTCACACTCTATGCTTAGTGCCCTTTGAGTGCATTACCTAGGAATGAACCTGGGAGAGCATCCCACACAAACGAATGCTCCACATGCGGGTTTCACATGCCACCAACTCCACATTTACAGGCAACTTCAGCGCCACAGCCGTTTTCAGATAGCCCTCAATGCAAAGGCTCTAGACACAAATATTGGTGTGAGAGCTAATTCAATCAAGGAAACACTGCATGTTGGTGAAGGGCATATTGAAGAAGGATCAGCCGAGTGGTTTTTGTGGGAGAACAACTCCATTTGGCTCACTAACTTCACACACCATCAGGCTTCCAAGCAGCTCTCAAGGAAACTCAGTTTTCACACTCTATGCTTAGTGCTCTTTGTGTGCCTAGGACTGAAATGAAGCTTGGTGAGCATCCCACACAAACGAATGCTCCACATGCGGGTTTCACATGCCACCAACTCCACATTCACAGGCAACTTCAGCGCCACAGCCGTTTTCAGATAGCCCTCAATGCAAAGGCTCTAGATGCAAATATTGGTGTGAGAGCTAATTCAATCAAGGAAACACTGCATTTTGGTGAAGGGCATATTGAAGAAGGATCAGCCGAGTGGTTCTTGTGGGAGAACAACTCCATTTGGCTCACTAACTTCACACACCATCAGGCTTCCAAGCAGCTCTCAAGGAAACTCAGTTTTCACACTCTATGCTTAGTGCTCTTTGTGTGTCTAGGACTGAAATAAAGCTTGGTCAGCATCCCACACAAACGAATGCTCCACATGCGGGTTTCACATGCCACCAACTCCACATTGACAGGCAACTTCAGCGCCACAGCCGTTTTCAGATAGCCCTCAATGCAAAGGCTCTAGACGCCAATATTGGTGTGAGAGCTAATTCAATCAAGGAAACACTGCATGTTGGTGAAGGGCATATTGAAGAAGGATCAGCCGAGTGGTTCTTGTGGGAGAACAACACCATTTGGCTCACTAACTTCACACACCATCAGGCTTCCAAGCAGCTCTCAAGGAAACTCAGTTTTCACACTCTATGCTTAGTGCCCTTTGAGTGCATTATCTAGGAATGAACCTGGTAGAGCATCCCACACAAACGAATGCTCCACATGCGGGTTTCACATGCCACCAACTCCACATTCACAGGCAACTTCAGCGCCACAGCCGTTTTCAGATAGCCCTCAATGCAAAGGCTCTAGACGCAAATATTGGTGTGAGAGCTAATTCAATCAAGGAAACACTGCATGTTGGTGAAGGGCATATTGAAGAAGGATCAGCCGAGTGGTTCTTGTGGGAGAACAACTCCATTTGGCTCACTAACTTCACACACCATCAGGCTTCCAAGCAGCTCTCAAGGAAACTCAGTTTTCACACTCTATGCTTAGTGCCCTTTGAGTGCATTATCTAGGAATGAACCTGGTAGAGCATCCCACACAAACGAATGCTCCACATGCGGGTTTCACATGCCACCAACTCCACATTGACAGGCAACTTCAGCGCCACAGCCGTTTTCAGATAGCCCTCAATGCAAAGGCTCTAGACGCAAATATTGGTGTGAGAGCTAATTCAATCAAGGAAACACTGCATGTTGGTGAAGGGCATATTGAAGAAGGATCAGCCGAGTGGTTCTTGTGGGAGAACAACTCCATTTGGCTCACTAATTCACACACCATCAGGCTTCCAAGCAGCTCTCAAGGAAACTCAGTTTTCACACTCTATGCTTAGTGCTCTTTGTGTGCCTAGGACTGAAATGAAGCTTGGTGAGCATCCCACACAAACGAATGCTCCACATGCGGGTTTCACATGCCACCAACTCCACATTCACAGGCAACTTCAGCGCCACAGCCGTTTTCAGATAGCCCTCAATGCAAAGGCTCTAGATGCAAATATTGGTGTGAGAGCTAATTCAATCAAGGAAACACTGCATGTTGGTGAAGGGCATATTGAAGAAGGATCAGCCGAGTGGTTCTTGTGGGAGAACAACTCCATTTGGCTCACTAACTTCACACACCATCAGGCTTCCAAGCAGCTCTCAAGGAAACTCAGTTTTCACACTCTATGCTTAGTGCCCTTTGAGTGCATTATCTAGGAATGAACCTGGTAGAGCATCCCACACAAACGAATGCTCCACATGCGGGTTTCACATGCCACCAACTCCACATTCACAGGCAACTTCAGCGCCACAGCCGTTTTCAGATAGCCCTCAATGCAAAGGCTCTAGACTCCAATATTGGTGTGAGAGCTAATTCAATCAAGGAAACACTGCATGTTGGTGAAGGGCATATTGAAGAAGGATCAGCCGAGTGGTTCTTGTGGGAGAACAACTCCATTTGGCTCACTAACTTCACACACCATCAGGCTTCCAAGCAGCTCTCAAGGAAACTCAGTTTTCACACTCTATGCTTAGTGCCCTTTGAGTGCATTATCTAGGAATGAACCTGGTAGAGCATCCCACACAAACGAATGCTCCACATGCGGGTTTCACATGCCACCAACTCCACATTCACAGGCAACTTCAGCACCACAGCCGTTTTCAGATAGCCCTCAATGCAAAGGCTCTAGACGCAAATATTGGTGTGAGAGCTAATTCAATCAAGGAAACACTGCAGGTTGGTGAAGGGCATATTGAAGAAGGATCAGCCGAGTGGTTCTTGTGGGAGAACAACTCCATTTGGCTCACTAACTTCACACACCATCAGGCTTCCAAGCAGCTCTCAAGGAAACTCAGTTTTCACACTCTATGCTTCGTGCTCTTTATGTGCCTAGGACTGAAATGAAGCTTGGTGAGCATCCCACACAAACGAATGCTCCACATGCGGGTTTCACATGCCACCAACTCCACATTCACAGGCAACTTCAGCGCCACAGCCGTTTTCAGATAGCCCTCAATGCAAAGGCTCTAGACACAAATATTGGTGTGAGAGCTAATTCAATCAAGGAAACACTGCATGTTGGTGAAGGGCATATTGAAGAAGGATCAGCCGAGTGGTTCTTGTGGGAGAACAACTCCATTTGGCTCACTAACTTCACACACCATCAGGCTTCCAAGCAGCTCTCAAGGAAACTCAGTTTTCACACTCTATGCTTAGTGCCTTTTGAGTGCATTATCTAGGAATGAACCTGGTAGAGCATCCCACACAAACGAATGCTCCACATGCGGGTTTCACATGCCACCAACTCCACATTCACAGGCAACTTCAGCGCCACAGCCGTTTTCAGATAGCCCTCAATTCAAAGGCTCTAGACGCCAATATTGGTGTGAGAGCTAATTCAATCAAGGAAACACTGCATGTTGGTGAAGGGCATATTGAAGAAGGATCAGCCGAGTGGTTCTTGTGGGAGAAGAACTCCATTTGGCTCACTAACTTCACACACCATCAGGCTTCCAAGCAGCTCTCAAGGAAACTCAGTTTTCACACTCTATGCTTAGTGCCCTTTGAGTGCATTATCTAGGAATGAACCTGGTAGAGCATCCCACACAAACGAATGCTCCACATGCGGGTTTCACATGCCACCAACTCCACATTCACAGGCAACTTCAGCGCCACAGCCGTTTTCAGATAGCCCTCAATGCAAAGGCTCTAGACGCAAATATTGGTGTGAGAGCTAATTCAATCAAGGAAACACTGCATGTTGGTGAAGGGTATATTGAAGAAGGATCAGCCGAGTGGTTCTTGTGGGAGAACAACTCCATTTGGCTCACTAACTTCACACACCATCAGGCTTCCAAGCAGCTCTCAAGGAAACTCAGTTTTCACACTCTATGCTTCGTGCTCTTTCTGTGCCTAGGACTGAAATGAAGCTTGGTGAGCATCCCACACAAACGAATGCTCCACATGCGGGTTTCACATGCCACCAACTCCACATTCACAGGCAACTTCAGCGCCACAGCCGTTTTCAGATAGCCCTCAATGCAAAGGCTCTAGATGCAAATATTGGTGTGAGAGCTAATTCAATCAAGGAAACACTGCATGTTGGTGAAGGGCATATTGAAGAAGGATCAGCCGAGTGGTTCTTGTGGGAGAACAACTCCATTTGGCTCACTAACTTCACACACCATCAGGCTTCCAAGCAGCTCTCAAGGAAACTCAGTTTTCACACTCTATGCTTAGTGCCATTTGAGTGCATTATCTAGGAATGAACCTGGTAGAGCATCCCACACAAACGAATGCTCCACATGCGGGTTTCACATGCCACCAACTCCACATTCACAGGCAACTTCAGCGCCACAGCCGTTTTCAGATAGCCCTCAATTCAAAGGCTCTAGACGCCAATATTGGTGTGAGAGCTAATTCAATCAAGGAAACACTGCATGTTGGTGAAGGGCATATTGAAGAAGGATCAGCCGAGTGGTTCTTGTGGGAGAAGAACTCCATTTGGCTCACTAACTTCACACACCATCAGGCTTCCAAGCAGCTCTCAAGGAAACTCAGTTTTCACACTCTATGCTTAGTGCCCTTTGAGTGCATTATCTAGGAATGAACCTGGTAGAGCATCCCACACAAACGAATGCTCCACATGCGGGTTTCACATGCCACCAACTCCACATTCACAGGCAACTTCAGCGCCACAGCCGTTTTCAGATAGCCCTCAATGCAAAGGCTCTAGACGCAAATATTGGTGTGAGAGCTAATTCAATCAAGGAAACACTGCATGTTGGTGAAGGGTATATTGAAGAAGGATCAGCCGAGTGGTTCTTGTGGGAGAACAACTCCATTTGGCTCACTAACTTCACACACCATCAGGCTTCCAAGCAGCTCTCAAGGAAACTCAGTTTTCACACTCTATGCTTAGTGCCCTTTGAGTGCCTAGGACTGAAATGAAGCTTGGAGAGCATCCCACACAAACGAATGCTCCACATGCGGGTTTCACATGACACCAACTCCACATTCACAGGCAACTTCATCGCCACAGCCGATTTCAGATAGCCCTCAATGCAAAGGCTCTAGACGCAAATATTGGTGTGAGAGCTAATTCAATCAAGGAAACACTGCATGTTGGTGAAGGGCATATTGAAGAAGGATCAGCCGAGTGGTTCTTGTGGGAGAACAACTCCATTTGGCTCACTAACTTCACACACCATCAGGCTTCCAAGCAGCTCTCAAGGAAACTCAGTTTTCACACTCTATGCTTAGTGCTCTTTGTGTTCCTAGGACTGAAATGAAGCTTGGTCAGCATCCCACACAAACGAATGCTCCACATGCGGGTTTCACATGCCACCAACTCCACATTCACAGGCAACTTCAGCGCCACAGCCGTTTTCAGATAGCCCTCAATGCAAAGGCTCTAGATGCAAATATTGGTGTGAGAGCTAATTCAATCAAGGAAACACTGCATGTTGGTGAAGGGCATATTGAAGAAGGATCAGCCGAGTGGTTCTTGTGGGAGAACAACTCCATTTGGCTCACTAACTTCACACACCATCAGGCTTCCAAGCAGCTCTCAAGGAAACTCAGTTTTCACACTCTATGCTTCGTGCTCTTTATGTGCCTAGGACTGAAATGAAGCTTGGTGAGCATCCCACACAAACGAATGCTCCACATGCGGGTTTCACATGCCACCAACTCCACATTCACAGGCAACTTCAGCGCCACAGCCGTTTTCAGATAGCCCTCAATGCAAAGGCTCTAGATGCAAATATTGGTGTGAGAGCTAATTCAATCAAGGAAACACTGCATGTTGGTGAAGGGCATATTGAAGAAGGATCAGCCGAGTGGTTCTTGTGGGAGAACAACTCCATTTGGCTCACTAACTTCACACACCATCAGGCTTCCAAGCAGCTTTCAAGGAAACTCAGTTTTCACACTCTATGCTTAGTGCCTTTTGAGTGCATTATCTAGGAATGAACCTGGTAGAGCATCCCACACAAACGAATGCTCCACATGCGGGTTTCACATGCCACCAACTCCACATTCACAGGCAACTTCAGCGCCACAGCCGTTTTCAGATAGCCCTCAATTCAAAGGCTCTAGACGCCAATATTGGTGTGAGAGCTAATTCAATCAAGGAAACACTGCATGTTGGTGAAGGGCATATTGAAGAAGGATCAGCCGAGTGGTTCTTGTGGGAGAAGAACTCCATGTGGCTCACTAACTTCACACACCATCAGGCTTCCAAGCAGCTCTCAAGGAAACTCAGTTTTCACACTCTATGCTTAGTGCCCTTTGAGTGCATTATCTAGGAATGAACCTGGTAGAGCATCCCACACAAACGAATGCTCCACATGCGGGTTTCACATGCCACCAACTCCACATTCACAGGCAACTTCAGCGCCACAGCCGTTTTCAGATAGCCCTCAATGCAAAGGCTCTAGACGCAAATATTGGTGTGAGAGCTAATTCAATCAAGGAAACACTGCATGTTGGTGAAGGGTATATTGAAGAAGGATCAGCCGAGTGGTTCTTGTGGGAGAACAACTCCATTTGGCTCACTAACTTCACACACCATCAGGCTTCCAAGCAGCTCTCAAGGAAACTCAGTTTTCACACGCTATGCTTAGTGCCCTTTGAGTGCCTAGGACTGAAATGAAGCTTGGAGAGCATCCCACACAAACGGATGCTCCACATGCGGGTTTCACATGACACCAACTCCACATTCACAGGCAATTTCAGCGCCACAGCCGTTTTCAGATAGCCCTCAATGCAAAGGCTCTAGACGCAAATATTGGTGTGAGAGCTAATTCAATCAAGGAAACACTGCATGTTGGTGAAGGGCATATTGAAGAAGGATCAGCCGAGTGGTTCTTGTGGGAGAACAACTCCATTTGGCTCACTAACTTCACACACCATCAGGCTTCCAAGCAGCTCTCAAGGAAACTCAGTTTTCACACTCTATGGTTCGTGCTCTTTGTGTGCCTAGGACTGAAATGAAGCTTGGTCAGCATCCCACACAAACGAATGCTCCACATGCGGGTTTCACATGCCACCAACTCCACATTCACAGGCAACTTCAGCGCCACAGCCGTTTTCAGATAGCCCTCAATGCAAAGGCTCTAGATGCAAATATTGGTGTGAGAGCTAATTCAATCAAGGAAACACTGCATGTTGGTGAAGGGCATATTGAAGAAGGATCAGCCGAGTGGTTCTTGTGGGAGAACAACTCCATTTGGCTCACTAACTTCACACACCATCAGGCTTCCAAGCAGCTCTCAAGGAAACTCAGTTTTCACACTCTATGCTTATTGCTCTTTGTGTGCCTAGGACTGAAATAAAGCTTGGTCAGCATCCCACACAAACGAATGCTCCACATGCGGGTTTCACATGCCACCAACTCCACATTCACAGGCAACTTCAGCGCCACAGCCGTTTTCAGATAGCCCTCAATGCAAAGGCTCTAGACGCAAATATTGGTGTGAGAGCTAATTCAATCAAGGAAACACTGCATGTTGGTGAAGGGCATATTGAAGAAGGATCAGCCGAGTGGTTCTTGTGGGAGAACAACTCCATTTGGCTCACTAACTTCACACACCATCAGGCTTCCAAGCAGCTCTCAAGGAAACTCAGTTTTCACACTCTATGCTTAGTGCCCTTTGAGTGCATTATCTAGGAATGAACCTGGTAGAGCATCCCACACAAACGAATGCTCCACATGCGGGTTTCACATGCCACCAACTCCACATTCACAGGCAACTTCAGCGCCACAGCCGTTTTCAGATAGCCCTCAATGCAAAGGCTCTAGACGCAAATATTGGTGTGAGAGCTAATTCAATCAAGGAAACACTGCATGTTGGTGAAGGGCATATTGAAGAAGGATCAGCCGAGTGGTTCTTGTGGGAGAACAACTCCATTTGGCTCACTAGCTTCACACACCATCAGGCTTCCAAGCAGCTCTCAAGGAAACTCAGTTTTCACACTCTATGCTTAGTGCCCTTTGAGTGCATTATCTAGGAATGAACCTGGTAGAGCATCCCACACAAACGAATGCTCCACATGCGGGTTTCACATGCCACCAACTCCACATTGACAGGCAACTTCAGCGCCACAGCCGTTTTCAGATAGCCCTCAATGCAAAGGCTCTAGATGCAAATATTGGTGTGAGAGCTAATTCAATCAAGGAAACACTGCATGTTGGTGAAGGGCATATTGAAGAAGGATCAGCCGAGTGGTTCTTGTGGGAGAACAACTCCATTTGGCTCACTAACTTCACACACCATCAGGCTTCCAAGCAGCTCTCAAGGAAACTCAGTTTTCACACTCTATGCTTAGTTCCCTTTGAGTGCATTATCTAGGAATGAACCTGGTAGAGCATCCCACACAAACGAATGCTCCACATGCGGGTTTCACATGCGACCAACTCCACATTCACAGGCAACTTCACCACCACAGCCGTTTTCAGATAGCCCTCAATGCAAAGGCTCTAGACGCAAATATTGGTGTGAGCGCTAATTCAATCAAGGAAACACTGCATGTTGGTGAAGGGCATATTGAAGAAGGATCAGCCGAGTGGTTCTTGTGGGAGAACAACTCCATTTGGCTCACTAACTTCACACACCATCAGGCTTCCAAGCAGCTCTCAAGGAAACTCAGTTTTCACACTCTATGCTTAGTGCCTTTTGAGGGCATTAATTAGGAATGAACCTGGTAGAGCATCCCACACAAACGAATGCTCCACATGCGGGTTTCACATGCCACCAACTCCACATTCACAGGCAACTTCAGCGCCACAGCCGTTTTCAGATAGCCCTCAATGCAAAGGCTCTAGATGCAAATATTGGTGTGAGAGCTAATTCAATCAAGGAAACACTGCATGTTGGTGAAGGGCATATTGAAGAAGGATCAGCCGAGTGGTTCTTGTGGGAGAACAACTCCATTTGGCTCACTAACTTCACACACCATCAGGCTTCCAAGCAGCTCTCAAGGAAACTCAGTTTTCACACTCTATGCTTAGTGCCTTTTGAGTGCATTATCTAGGAATGAACCTGGTAGAGCATCCCACACAAACGAATGCTCCACATGCGGGTTTCACATGCCACCAACTCCACATTCACAGGCAACTTCAGCGCCACAGCCGTTTTCAGATAGCCCTCAATTCAAAGGCTCTAGACGCCAATATTGGTGTGAGAGCTAATTCAATCAAGGAAACACTGCATGTTGGTGAAGGGCATATTGAAGAAGGATCAGCCGAGTGGTTCTTGTGGGAGAAGAACTCCATGTGGCTCACTAACTTCACACACCATCAGGCTTCCAAGCAGCTCTCAAGGAAACTCAGTTTTCACACTCTATGCTTAGTGCCCTTTGAGTGCATTATCTAGGAATGAACCTGGTAGAGCATCCCACACAAACGAATGCTCCACATGCGGGTTTCACATGCCACCAACTCCACATTCACAGGCAACTTCAGCGCCACAGCCGTTTTCAGATAGCCCTCAATGCAAAGGCTCTAGACGCAAATATTGGTGTGAGAGCTAATTCAATCAAGGAAACACTGCATGTTGGTGAAGGGTATATTGAAGAAGGATCAGCCGAGTGGTTCTTGTGGGAGAACAACTCCATTTGGCTCACTAACTTCACACACCATCAGGCTTCCAAGCAGCTCTCAAGGAAACTCAGTTTTCACACTCTATGCTTAGTGCCCTTTGAGTGCCTAGGACTGAAATGAAGCTTGGAGAGCATCCCACACAAACGAATGCTCCACATGCGGGTTTCACATGACACCAACTCCACATTCACAGGCAATTTCAGCGCCACAGCCGTTTTCAGATAGCCCTCAATGCAAAGGCTCTAGACGACAATATTGGTGTGAGAGCTAATTCAATCAAGGAAACACTGCATGTTGGTGAAGGGCATATTGAAGAAGGATCAGCCGAGTGGTTCTTGTGGGAGAACAACTCCATTTGGCTCACTAACTTCACACACCATCAGGCTTCCAAGCAGCTCTCAAGGAAACTCAGTTTTCACACTCTATGCTTAGTGCCCTTTGAGTGCATTATCTAGGAATGAACCTGGTAGAGCATCCCACACAAACGAATGCTCCACTTGCGGGTTTCACATGCCACCAACTCCACATTGACAGGCAACTTCAGCACCACAGCCGTTTTCAGATAGCCCTCAATGCAAAGGCTCTAGACGCAAATATTGGTGTGAGAGCTAATTCAATCAAGGAAACACTGCATGTTGGTGAAGGGTATATTGAAGAAGGATCAGCCGAGTGGTTCTTGTGGGAGAACAACTCCATTTGGCTCACTAACTTCACACACCATCAGGCTTCCAAGCAGCTCTCAAGGAAACTCAGTTTTCACACTCTATGCTTAGTGCCCTTTGAGTGCCTAGGACTGAAATGAAGCTTGGAGAGCATCCCACACAAACGAATGCTCCACATGCGGGTTTCACATGCCACCAACTCCACATTCACAGGCAATTTCAGCGCCACAGCCGTTTTCAGATAGCCCTCAATGCAAAGGCTCTAGACGCAAATATTGGTGTGAGAGCTAATTCAATCAAGGAAACACTGCATGTTGGTGAAGGGCATATTGAAGAAGGATCAGCCGAGTGGTTCTTGTGGGAGAACAACTCCATTTGGCTCACTAACTTCACACACCATCAGGCTTCCAAGCAGCTCTCAAGGAAACTCAGTTTTCACACTCTATGCTTAGTGCTCTTTGTGTGCCTAGGACTGAAATGAAGCTTGGTGAGCATCCCACACAAACGAATGCTCCACATGCGGGTTTCACATGCCACCAACTCCACATTCACAGGCAACTTCAGCGCCACAGCCGTTTTCAGATAGCCCTCAATGCAAAGGCTCTAGATGCAAATATTGGTGTGAGAGCTAATTCAATCAAGGAAACACTGCATGTTGGTGAAGGGCATATTGAAGAAGGATCAGCCGAGTGGTTCTTGTGGGAGAACAACTCCATTTGGCTCACTAACTTCACACACCATTAGGCTTCCAAGCAGCTCTCAAGGAAACTCAGTTTTCACACTCTATGCTTAGTGCCCTTTGAGTGCATTATCTAGGAATGAACCTGGTAGAGCATCCCGCACAAACGAATGCTCCACATGCGGGTTTCACATGCCACCAACTCCACATTGACAGGCAACTTCAGCGCCACAGCCGTTTTCAGATAGCCCTCAATGCAAAGGCTCTAGACGCAAATATTGGTGTGAGAGCTAATTCAATCAAGGAAACACTGCATGTTGGTGAAGGGCATATTGAAGAAGGATCAGCCGAGTGGTTCTTGTGGGAGAACAACTCCATTTGGCTCACTAACTTCACACACCATCAGGCTTCCAAGCAGCTCTCAAGGAAACTCAGTTTTCACACTCTATGCTTAGTGCCCTTTGAGTGCATTATCTAGGAATGAACCTGGTAGAGCATCCCACACAAACGAATGCTCCACATGCGGGTTTCACATGCCACCAACTCCACATTCACAGGCAACTTCAGCACCACAGCCGTTTTTAGATAGCCCTCAATGCAAAGGCTCTAGACGCAAATATTGGTGTGAGAGCTAATTCAATCAAGGAAACACTGCATGTTGGTGAAGGGCATATTGAAGAAGGATCAGCCGAGTGGTTCTTGTGGGAGAACAACTCCATTTGGCTCACTAACTTCACACACCATCAGGCTTCCAAGCAGCTCTCAAGGAAACTCAGTTTTCACACTCTATGCTTAGTGCCCTTTGAGTGCATTATCTAGGAATGAACCTGGTAGAGCATCCCACACAAACGAATGCTCCACATGCGGGTTTCACATGCCACCAACTCCACATTCACAGGCAACATTAGCGCCACAGCCGTTTTCAGATAGCCCTCAATGCAAAGGCTCTAGACGCCAATATTGGTGTGAGAGCTAATTCAATCAAGGAAACACTGCAGGTTGGTGAAGGGCATATTGAAGAAGGATCAGCCGAGTGGTTCTTGTGGGAGAACAACTCCATTTGGCTCACTAACTTCACACACCATCAGGCTTCCAAGCAGCTCTCAAGGAAACTCAGTTTTCACACTCTATGCTTAGTGCCCTTTGAGTGCATTATCTAGGAATGAACCTGGTAGAGCATCCCACACAAACGAATGCTCCACATGCGGGTTTCACATGCCACCAACTCCACATTCACAGGCAACTTCAGCGCCACAGCCGTTTTCAGATAGCCCTCAATGCAAAGGCTCTAGACGCCAATATTTGTGTGAGAGCTAATTCAATCAAGGAAACACTGCATGTTGGTGAAGGGCATATTGAAGAAGGATCAGCCGAGTGGTTCTTGTGGGAGAACAACTCCATTTGGCTCACTAACTTCACACACCATCAGGCTTCCAAGCAGCTCTCAAGGAAACTCAGTTTTCACACTCTATGCTTAGTGCTCTTTGTGTGCCTAGGACTGAAATAAAGCTTGGTCAGCATCCCACACAAACGAATGCTCCACATGCGGGTTTCACATGCCACCAACTCCACATTCACAGGCAACTTCAGCACCACAGCCGTTTTCAGATAGCCCTCAATGCAAAGGCTCTAGACGCAAATATTGGTGTGAGAGCTAATTCAATCAAGGAAACACTGCATGTTGGTGAAGGGCATATTGAAGAAGGATCAGCCGAGTGGTTCTTGTGGGAGAACAACTCCATTTGGCTCACTAACTTCACACACCATCAGGCTTCCAAGCAGCTCTCAAGGAAACTCAGTTTTCACACTCTATGCTTAGTGCCCTTTGAGTGCATTATCTAGGAATGAACCTGGTAGAGCATCCCACACAAACGAATGCTCCAAATGCGGGTTTCACATGACACCAACTTCACATTCACAGGCAACTTCAGCACCACAGCCGTTTTCAGATAGCCCTCAATGCAAAGGCTCTAGACGCAAATATTGGTGTGAGAGCTAATTCAATCAAGGAAACACTGCATGTTGGTGAAGGGCATATTGAAGAAGGATCAGCCGAGTGGTTCTTGTGGGAGAACAACTCCATTTGGCTCACTAACTTCACACACCATCAGGCTTCCAAGCAGCTCTCAAGGAAACTCAGTTTTCACACTCTATGCTTTGTGCTCTTTGTGTGCCTAGGACTGAAATGAAGCTTGGTCAGCATCCCACACAAACGAATGCTCCACATGCGGGTTTCACATGCCACCAACTCCACATTCACAGGCAACTTCAGCGCCACAGCCGTTTTCAGATAGCCCTCAATGCAAAGGCTCTAGATGCAAATATTGGTGTGAGAGCTAATTCAATCAAGGAAACACTGCATGTTGGTGAAGGGCATATTGAAGAAGGATCAGCCGAGTGGTTCTTGTGGGAGAACAACTCCATTTGGCTCACTAACTTCACACACCATCAGGCTTCCAAGCAGCTCTCAAGGAAACTCAGTTTTCACACTCTATGCTTAGTGCCCTTTGAGTGCATTATCTAGGAATGAACCTGGTAGAGCATCCCACACAAACGAATGCTCCACTTGCGGGTTTCACATGCCACCAACTCCACATTGACAGGCAACTTCAGCGCCACAGCCGTTTTCAGATAGCCCTCAATGCAAAGGCTCTAGACGCAAATATTGGTGTGAGAGCTAATTCAATCAAGGAAACACTGCATGTTGGTGAAGGGTATATTGAAGAAGGATCAGCCGAGTGGTTCTTGTGGGAGAACAACTCCATTTGGCTCACTAACTTCACACACCATCAGGCTTCCAAGCAGCTCTCAAGGAAACTCAGTTTTCACACTCTATGCTTAGTTCCCTTTGAGTGCCTAGGACTGAAATGAAGCTTGGAGAGCATCCCACACAAACGAATGCTCCACATGCGGGTTTCACATGACACCAACTCCACATTCACAGGCAATTTCAGCGCCACAGCCGTTTTCAGATAGCCCTCAATGCAAAGGCTCTAGACGCAAATATTGGTGTGAGAGCTAATTCAATCAAGGAAACACTGCATGTTGGTGAAGGGCATATTGAAGAAGGATCAGCCGAGTGGTTCTTGTGGGAGAACAACTCCATTTGGCTCACTAACTTCACACACCATCAGGCTTCCAAGCAGCTCTCAAGGAAACTCAGTTTTCACACTCTATGCTTAGTGCTCTTTGTGTGCCTAGGACTGAAATGAAGCTTGGTGAGCATCCCACACAAACGAATGCTCCACATGCGGGTTTCACATGCCACCAACTCCACATTCACAGGCAACTTCAGCGCCACAGCCGTTTTCAGATAGCCCTCAATGCAAAGGCTCTAGACGCAAATATTGGTGTGAAAGCTAATTCAATCAAGGAAACACTGCATGTTGGTGAAGGGCATATTGAAGAAGGATCAGCCGAGTGGTTCTTGTGGGAGAACAACTCCATTTGGCTCACTAACTTCACACACCATCAGGCTTCCAAGCAGCTCTCAAGGAAACTCAGTTTTCACACTCTATGCTTAGTGCCCTTTGAGTGCATTATCTAGGAATGAACCTGGTAGAGCATCCCGCACAAACGAATGCTCCACATGCGGGTTTCACATGCACCAACTCCACATTGACAGGCAACTTCAGCGCCACAGCCGTCTTTCAGATAGCCCTCAAAGCAAAGGCTCTAGACTCCAATATTGGTGTGAGAGCTAATTCAATCAAGGAAAACACTGCATGTTGGTGAAGGGCATATTGAAGAAGGATCAGCCGAGTGGTTTCTTGTGGGAGAACAACTCCATTTGGCTCACTAACTTCACACACCATCAGGCTTCCAAGCAGCTCTCAAGGAAACTCAGTTTTCACACTCTATGCTTAGTGCCCTTTGAGTGCATTATTAGGAATGAACCTGGTAGAGCATCCCACACAAACGAATGCTCCACATGCGGGTTTCACATGCCACCAACTCACATTCACAGGCAACTTCAGCACCACAGCCGTTTTTAGATAGCCTCAATGCAAAGGCTCTAGACTCCAATATTGGTGTGAGAGCTAATTCAATCAAGGAAACACTGCATGTTGGTGAAGGGCATATTGAAGAAGGATCAGCCGAGTGGTTCTTGTGGGAGAACAACTCCATTTGGCTCACTAACTTCACACACCATCAGGCTTCCAAGCAGCTCTCAAGGAAACTCAGTTTTCACACTCTATGCTTAGTGCCCTTTGAGTGCATTATCTAGGAATGAACCTGGTAAGAGCATCCCACACAAACGAATGTTCCACATGCGGGTTTCACATGCCACCAACTCCACATTCACAGGCAACATTAGCGCCACAGCCGTTTTTAGATAGCCCTCAATGCAAAAGCTCTAGACGCAAATATTGGTGTGAGAGCTAATTCAATCAAGGAAACACTGCAGGTTGGTGAAGGGCATATTGAAGAAGGATCAGCCGAGTGCGTTCTTGTGGGAGAACAACTCCATTTGGCTCACTAACTTCACACACCATCAGGCTTCCAAGCAGCTCTCAAGGAAACTCAGTTTTCACACTCTATGCTTAGTGCCCTTTGAGTGCATTATCTAGAATGAACCTGGTAGAGCATCCCACACAAACGAATGCTCCACATGCGGGTTTCACATGCCACCAACTCCACATTCACAGGCAACTTCAGCGCCACAGCCGTTTTCAGATAGCCCTCAATGCAAAGGCTCTAGACGCAAATATTGGTTGTGAGAGCTAATTCAATCAAGGAAACACTGCATGTTGGTGAAGGGTATATTGAAGAAGGATCAGCCGAGTGGTTCTTGTGGGAGAACCAACTCCATTTGGCTCACTAACTTCACACACCATCAGGCTTCCAAGCAGCTCTCAAGGAAACTCAGTTTTCACACTCTAAGGTTCGTGCTCTTTGTGTGCCTAGGACTGAAATGAAGCTTGGTGAGCATCCCACACAAACGAATGCTCCACATGCGGGTTTCACATGCCACCAACTCCACATTCACAGGCAACTTCAGCACCACAGCCGTTTTCAGATAGCCCTCAATGCAAAGGCTCTAGACGCAAATATTGGTGTGAGAGCTAATTCAATCAAGGAAACACTGCATGTTGGTGAAGGGCATATTGAAGAAGGATCAGCCGAGTGGTTCTTGTGGGAGAACAACTCCATTTGGCTCACTAACTTCACACACCATCAGGCTTCCAAGCAGCTCTCAAGGAAACTCAGTTTTCACACTCTATGCTTAGTGCCCTTTGAGTGCATTATCTAGGAATGAACTGGTAGAGCATCCCACACAAACCGAATGTTCCACATGCGGGTTTCACATGCCACCAACTCCACATTCACAGGCAACATTAGCGCCACAGCCGTTTTCAGATAGCCCTCAATGCAAAGGCTCTAGACGCCAATATTGGTGTGAGAGCTAATTCAATCAAGGAAACACTGCAGGTTGGTGAAGGGCATATTGAAGAAGGATCAGCCGAGTGGTTCTTGTGGGAGAACAACTCCATTTGGCTCACTAACTTCACACACCATCAGGCTTCCAAGCAGCTCTCAAGGAAACTCAGTTTTCACACTCTATGCTTAGTGCCCTTTGAGTGCATTATCTAGGAATGAACCTGGTAGAGCATCACACACAAACGAATGCTCCACTTGCCGTTTTCACATGCCACCAACTCCACATTGACAGGCAACTTCAGCGCCACAGCCGTTTTCAGATAGCCCTCAATGCAAAGGCTCTAGACGCAAATATTGGTGTGAGAGCTAATTCAATCAAGGAAACACTGCATGTTGGTGAAGGGCATATTGAAGAAGGATCAGCCGAGTGGTTCTTGTGGGAGAACAACTCCATTTGGCTCACTAACTTCACACACCATCAGGCTTCCAAGCAGCTCTCAAGGAAACTCAGTTTTCACACTCTATGCTTAGTGCTCTTTGTGTGCCTAGGACTGAAATGAAGCTTGGTGAGCATCCCACACAAACGAATGCTCCACATGCGGGTTTCACATGCCATCAACTCCACATTCACAGGCAACTTCAGCGCCACAGCCGTTTTCAGATAGCCCTCAATGCAAAGGCTCTAGATGCAAATATTGGTGTGAGAGCTAATTCACTCAAGGAAACACTGCATGTTGGTGAAGGGCATATTGAAGAAGGATCAGCCGAGTGGTTCTTGTGGGAGAACAACTCCATTTGGCTCACTAACTTCACACACCATCAGGCTTCCAAGCAGCTCTCAAGGAAACTCAGTTTTTCACACTCTATGCTTAGTGCCCTTTGAGTGCATTATCTAGGAACGAACCTGGTAGAGCATCCCGCACAAACGAATGCTCCACATGCGGGTTTCACATGCCACCAACTCCACATTGACAGGCAACTTCAGCGCCACAGCCGTTTTCAGATAGCCCTCAATGCAAAGGCTCTAGATGCAAATATTGGGTGTGAGAGCTAATTCAATCAAGGAAACACTGCATGTTGGTGAAGGGCATATTGAAGAAGGATCAGCCGAGTGGTTCTTGTGGGAGAACAACTCCATTTGGCTCACTAACTTCACACACCATCAGGCTTCCAAGCAGCTCTCAAGGAAACTCAGTTTTCACACGCTATGCTTAGTGCCCTTTGAGTGCATTATCTAGGAATGAACCTGGTAGAGCATCCCACACAAACGAATGCTCCACATGCGGGTTTCACATGCCACCAACTCCACATTCACAGGCAACTTCAGCACCACAGCCGTTTTCAGATAGCCCTCAATGCAAAGGCTCTAGACGCAAATATTGGTGTGAGAGCTAATTCAATCAAGGAAACACTGCAGGTTGGTGAAGGGCATATTGAAGAAGGATCAGCCGAGTGGTTCTTGTGGGAGAACAACTCCATTTGGCTCACTAACTTCACACACCATCAGGCTTCCAAGCAGCTCTCAAGGAAACTCAGTTTTCACACTCTATGCTTAGTGCCCTTTGAGTGCATTATCTAGGAATGAACCTGGTAGAGCATCCCACACAAACGAATGCTCCACATGCGGGTTTCACATGACACCAACTCCACATTCACAGGCAACATTAGCGCCACAGCCGTTTTCAGATAGCCCTCAATGCAAAGGCTCTAGACGCAAAGTATTGGTGTGAGAGCTAATTCAATCAAGGAAACACTGCATGTTGGTGAAGGGCATATTGAAGAAGGATCAGCCGAGTGGTTCTTGTGGGAGAACAACTCCATTTGGCTCACTAACTTCACACACCATCAGGCTTCCAAGCAGCTCTCAAGGAAACTCAGTTTTCACACTCTATGCTTAGTGCCCTTTGAGTGCATTATCTAGGAATGAACCTGGTAGAGCATCCCACACAAACGAATGTTCCACATGCGGGTTTCACATGCCACCAACTCCACATTCACAGGCAACATTAGCGCCACAGCCGTTTTCAGATAGCCCTCAATGCAAAGGCTCTAGACGCAAATATTGGTGTGAGAGCTAATTCAATCAAGGAAACACTGCATGTTGGTGAAGGGCATATTGAAGAAGGATCAGCCGAGAGTGGTTCTTGTGGGAGAACAACTCCATTTGGCTCACTAACTTCACACACCATCAGGCTTCCAAGCAGCTCTCAAGGAAACTCAGTTTTCACACTCTATGCTTAGTGCCCTTTGAGTGCCTAGGACTGAAATGAAGCTTGGAGAGCATCCCACACAAACGAATGCTCCACATGCGGGTTTCACATGCCACCAACTCCACATTCACAGGCAATTTCAGCGCCACTGCCGTTTTCAGATAGCCCTCAATGCAAAGGCTCTAGACGCAAATATTGGTGTGAGAGCTAATTCAATCAAGGAAACACTGCAGGTTGGTGAAGGGCATATTGAAGAAGGATCAGCCGAGTGGTTCTTGTGGGAGAACAACTCCATTTGGCTCACTAACTTCACACACCATCAGGCTTCCAAGCAGCTCTCAAGGAAACTCAGTTTTCACACTCTATGCTTAGTGCCCTTTGAGTGCATTATCTAGGAATGAACCTGTAGAGCATCCCACACAAACGAATGCTCCACATGCGGGTTTCACATGCCACCAACTCCACATTCACAGGCAACTTCAGCACCACAGCCGTTTTCAGATAGCCCTCAATGCAAAGGCTCTAGACGCAAATATTGGTGTGAGAGCTAATTCAATCAAGGAAACACTGCAGGTTGGTGAAGGGCATATTGAAGAAGGATCAGCCGAGTGGTTCTTGTGGGAGAACAACTCCATTTGGCTCACTAACTTCACACACCATCAGGCTTCCAAGCAGCTCTCAAGGAAACTCAGTTTTCACACTCTATGCTTAGTGCTCTTTGTGTGCCTAGGACTGAAATAAAGCTTGGTCAGCATCCCACACAAACGAATGCTCCACATGCGGGTTTCACATGCCACCAACTCCACATTCACAGGCAACTTCAGCACCACAGCCGTTTTCAGATAGCCCTCAATGCAAAGGCTCTAGACGCAAATATTGGTGTGAGAGCTAATTCAATCAAGGAAACACTGCATGTTGGTGAAGGGCATATTGAAGAAGGATCAGCCGAGTGGTTCTTGTGGGAGAACAACTCCATTTGGCTCACTAACTTCACACACCATCAGGCTTCCAAGCAGCTCTCAAGGAAACTCAGTTTTCACACTCTATGCTTAGTGCCCTTTGAGTGCATTATCTAGGAATGAACCTGGTAGAGCATCCCACACAAACGAATGCTCCACAAGCGGGTTTCACATGCCACCAACTCCACATTCACAGGCAACTTCAGCACCACAGCCGTTTTCAGATAGCCCTCAATGCAAAGGCTCTAGACGCAAATATTGGTGTGAGAGCTAATTCAATCAAGGAAACACTGCATGTTGGTGAAGGGCATATTGAAGAAGGATCAGCCGAGTGGTTCTTGTGGGAGAACAACTCCATTTGGCTCACTAACTTCACACACCATCAGGCTTCCAAGCAGCTCTCAAGGAAACTCAGTTTTCACACTCTATGCTTTGTGCTCTTTGTGTGCCTAGGATGAAATGAAGCTTGGTCAGCATCCCACACAAACGAATGCTCCACATGCGGGTTTCACATGCCACCAACTCCACATTCACAGGCAACTTCAGCGCCACAGCCGTTTTCAGATAGCCCTCAATGCAAAGGCTCTAGATGCAAATATTGGTGTGAGAGCTAATTCAATCAAGGAAACACTGCATGTTGGTGAAGGGCATATTGAAGAAGGATCAGCCGAGTGGTTCTTGTGGGAGAACAACTCCATTTGGCTCACTAACTTCACACACCATCAGGCTTCCAAGCAGCTCTCAAGGAAACTCAGTTTTCACACTCTATGCTTAGTGCCCTTTGAGTGCATTATCTAGGAATGAACCTGGTAGAGCATCCCACACAAACGAATGCTCCACTTGCGGGTTTCACATGCCACCAACTCCACATTGACAGGCAACTTCAGCGCCACAGCCGTTTTCAGATAGCCCTCAATGCAAAGGCTCTAGACGCAAATATTGGTGTGAGAGCTAATTCAATCAAGGAAACACTGCATGTTGGTGAAGGGTATATTGAAGAAGGATCAGCCGAGTGGTTCTTGTGGGAGAACAACTCCATTTGGCTCACTAACTTCACACACCATCAGGCTTCCAAGCAGCTCTCAAGGAAACTCAGTTTTCACACTCTATGCTTAGTTCCCTTTGAGTGCCTAGGACTGAAATGAAGCTTGGAGAGCATCCCACACAAACGAATGCTCCACATGCGGGTTTCACATGACACCAACTCCACATTCACAGGCAACTTCAGCGCCACAGCCGATTTCAGATAGCCCCCAATGCAAAGGCTCTAGACGCAAATATTGGTGTGAGAGCTAATTCAATCAAGGAAACACTGCATGTTGGTGAAGGGCATATTGAAGAAGGATCAGCCGAGTGGTTCTTGTGGGAGAACAACTCCATTTGGCTCACTAACTTCACACACCATCAGGCTTCCAAGCAGCTCTCAAGGAAACTCAGTTTTCACACTCTATGCTTAGTGCTCTTTGTGTGCCTAGGACTGAAATGAAGCTTGGTGAGCATCCCACACAAACGAATGCTCCACATGCGGGTTTCACATGCCACCAACTCCACATTCACAGGCAACTTCAGCGCCACAGCCGTTTTCAGATAGCCCTCAATGCAAAGGCTCTAGACGCAAATATTGGTGTGAGAGCTAATTCAATCAAGGAAACACTGCATGTTGGTGAAGGGCATATTGAAGAAGGATCAGCCGAGTGGTTCTTGTGGGAGAACAACTCCATTTGGCTCACTAACTTCACACACCATCAGGCTTCCAAGCAGCTCTCAAGGAAACTCAGTTTTCACACTCTATGCTTAGTGCCCTTTGAGTGCATTATCTAGGAATGAACCTGGTAGAGCATCCCGCACAAACGAATGCTCCACATGCGGGTTTCACATGCCACCAACTCCACATTGACAGGCAACTTCAGCGCCACAGCCGTTTTCAGATAGCCCTCAAAGCAAAGGCTCTAGACTCCAATATTGGTGTGAGAGCTAATTCAATCAAGGAAACACTGCATGTTGGTGAAGGGCATATTGAAGAAGGATCAGCCGAGTGGTTCTTGTGGGAGAACAACTCCATTTGGCTCACTAACTTCACACACCATCAGGCTTCCAAGCAGCTCTCAAGGAAACTCAGTTTTCACACTCTATGCTTAGTGCCCTTTGAGTGCATTATCTAGGAATGAACCTGGTAGAGCATCCCACACAAACGAATGCTCCACATGCGGGTTTCACATGCCACCAACTCCACATTCACAGGCAACTTCAGCACCACAGCCGTTTTCAGATAGCCCTCAATGCAAAGGCTCTAGATGCAAATATTGGTGTGAGAGCTAATTCAATCAAGGAAACACTGCATGTTGGTGAAGGGCATATTGAAGAAGGATCAGCCGAGTGGTTCTTGTGGGAGAACAACTCCATTTGGCTCACTAACTTCACACACCATCAGGCTTCCAAGCAGCTCTCAAGGAAACTCAGTTTTCACACTCTATGCTTAGTGCCCTTTGAGTGCATTATCTAGGAATGAACCTGGTAGAGCATCCCACACAAACGAATGTTCCACATGCGGGTTTCACATGCCACCAACTCCACATTCACAGGCAACATTAGCGCCACAGCCGTTTTTAGATAGCCCTCAATGCAAAGGCTCTAGACGCAAATATTGGTGTGAGAGCTAATTCAATCAAGGAAACACTGCAGGTTGGTGAAGGGCATATTGAAGAAGGATCAGCCGAGTGGTTCTTGTGGGAGAACAACTCCATTTGGCTCACTAACTTCACACACCATCAGGCTTCCAAGCAGCTCTCAAGGAAACTCAGTTTTCACACTCTATGCTTAGTGCCCTTTGAGTGCATTATCTAGGAATGAACCTGGTAGAGCATCCCACACAAACGAATGCTCCACATGCGGGTTTCACATGCCACCAACTCCACATTCACAGGCAACTTCAGCGCCACAGCCGTTTTCAGATAGCCCTCAATGCAAAGGCTCTAGACGCCAATATTGGTGTGAGAGCTAATTCAATCAAGGAAACACTGCATGTTGGTGAAGGGTATATTGAAGAAGGATCAGCCGAGTGGTTCTTGTGGGAGAACAACTCCATTTGGCTCACTAACTTGACACACCATCAGGCTTCCAAGCAGCTCTCAAGGAAACTCAGTTTTCACACTCTAAGGTTCGTGCTCTTTGTGTGCCTAGGACTGAAATGAAGCTTGGTGAGCATCCCACACAAACGAATGCTCCACATGCGGGTTTCACATGCCACCAACTCCACATTCACAGGCAACTTCAGCACCACAGCCGTTTTCAGATAGCCCTCAATGCAAAGGCTCTAGACGCAAATATTGGTGTGAGAGCTAATTCAATCAAGGAAACACTGCATGTTGGTGAAGGGCATATTGAAGAAGGATCAGCCGAGTGGTTCTTGTGGGAGAACAACTCCATTTGGCTCACTAACTTCACACACCATCAGGCTTCCAAGCAGCTCTCAAGGAAACTCAGTTTTCACACTCTATGCTTAGTGCCCTTTGAGTGCATTATCTAGGAATGAACCTGGTAGAGCATCCCACACAAACGAATGTTCCACATGCGGGTTTCACATGCCACCAACTCCACATTCACAGGCAACATTAGCGCCACAGCCGTTTTCAGATAGCCCTCAATGCAAAGGCTCTAGACGCCAATATTGGTGTGAGAGCTAATTCAATCAAGGAAACACTGCAGGTTGGTGAAGGGCATATTGAAGAAGGATCAGCCGAGTGGTTCTTGTGGGAGAACAACTCCATTTGGCTCACTAACTTCACACACCATCAGGCTTCCAAGCAGCTCTCAAGGAAACTCAGTTTTCACACTCTATGCTTAGTGCCCTTTGAGTGCATTATCTAGGAATGAACCTGGTAGAGCATCACACACAAACGAATGCTCCACTTGCCGTTTTCACATGCCACCAACTCCACATTGACAGGCAACTTCAGCGCCACAGCCGTTTTCAGATAGCCCTCAATGCAAAGGCTCTAGACGCAAATATTGGTGTGAGAGCTAATTCAATCAAGGAAACACTGCATGTTGGTGAAGGGCATATTGAAGAAGGATCAGCCGAGTGGTTCTTGTGGGAGAACAACTCCATTTGGCTCACTAACTTCACACACCATCAGGCTTCCAAGCAGCTCTCAAGGAAACTCAGTTTTCACACTCTATGCTTAGTGCTCTTTGTGTGCCTGGGACTGAAATGAAGCTTGGTGAGCATCCCACACAAACGAATGCTCCACATGCGGGTTTCACATGCCACCAACTCCACATTCACAGGCAACTTCAGCGCCACAGCCGTTTTCAGATAGCCCTCAATGCAAAGGCTCTAGATGCAAATATTGGTGTGAGAGCTAATTCACTGAAGGAAACACTGCATGTTGGTGAAGGGCATATTGAAGAAGGATCAGCCGAGTGGTTCTTGTGGGAGAACAACTCCATTTGGCTCACTAACTTCACACACCATCAGGCTTCCAAGCAGCTCTCAAGGAAACTCAGTTTTCACACTCTATGCTTAGTGCCCTTTGAGTGCATTATCTAGGAATGAACCTGGTAGAGCATCCCGCACAAACGAATGCTCCACATGCGGGTTTCACATGCCACCAACTCCACATTGACAGGCAACTTCAGCGCCACAGCCGTTTTCAGATAGCCCTCAATGCAAAGGCTCTAGACTCCAATATTGGTGTGAGAGCTAATTCAATCAAGGAAACACTGCATGTTGGTGAAGGGCATATTGAAGAAGGATCAGCCGAGTGGTTCTTGTGGGAGAACAACTCCATTTGGCTCACTAACTTCACACACCATCAGGCTTCCAAGCAGCTCTCAAGGAAACTCAGTTTTCACACGCTATGCTTAGTGCCCTTTGAGTGCATTATCTAGGAATGAACCTGGTAGAGCATCCCACACAAACGAATGCTCCACATGCGGGTTTCACATGCCACCAACTCCACATTCACAGGCAACTTCAGCACCACAGCCGTTTTCAGATAGCCCTCAATGCAAAGGCTCTAGACGCAAATATTGGTGTGAGAGCTAATTCAATCAAGGAAACACTGCAGGTTGGTGAAGGGCATATTGAAGAAGGATCAGCCGAGTGGTTCTTGTGGGAGAACAACTCCATTTGGCTCACTAACTTCACACACCATCAGGCTTCCAAGCAGCTCTCAAGGAAACTCAGTTTTCACACTCTATGCTTAGTGCCCTTTGAGTGCATTATCTAGGAATGAACCTGGTAGAGCATCCCACACAAACGAATGCTCCACATGCGGGTTTCACATGACACCAACTCCACATTCACAGGCAACATTAGCGCCACAGCCGTTTTCAGATAGCCCTCAATGCAAAGGCTCTAGACGCCAATATTGGTGTGAGAGCTAATTCAATCAAGGAAACACTGCATGTTGGTGAAGGGCATATTGAAGAAGGATCAGCTGAGTGGTTCTTGTGGGAGAACAACTCCATTTGGCTCACTAACTTCACACACCATCAGGCTTCCAAGCAGCTCTCAAGGAAACTCAGTTTTCACACTCTATGCTTAGTGCCCTTTGAGTGCATTATCTAGGAATGAACCTGGTAGAGCATCCCACACAAACGAATGTTCCACATGCGGGTTTCACATGCCACCAACTCCACATTCACAGGCAACATTAGCGCCACAGCCGTTTTCAGATAGCCCTCAATGCAAAGGCTCTAGACGCCAATATTGGTGTGAGAGCTAATTCAATCAAGGAAACACTGCATGTTGGTGAAGGGCATATTGAAGAAGGATCAGCCGAGTGGTTCTTGTGGGAGAACAACTCCATTTGGCTCACTAACTTCACACACCATCAGGCTTCCAAGCAGCTCTCAAGGAAACTCAGTTTTCACACTCTATGCTTAGTGCCCTTTGAGTGCCTAGGACTGAAATGAAGCTTGGAGAGCATCCCACACAAACGAATGCTCCACATGCGGGTTTCACATGCCACCAACTCCACATTCACAGGCAATTTCAGCGCCACTGCCGTTTTCAGATAGCCCTCAATGCAAAGGCTCTAGACGCAAATATTGGTGTGAGAGCTAATTCAATCAAGGAAACACTGCAGGTTGGTGAAGGGCATATTGAAGAAGGATCAGCCGAGTGGTTCTTGTGGGAGAACAACTCCATTTGGCTCACTAACTTCACACACCATCAGGCTTCCAAGCAGCTCTCAAGGAAACTCAGTTTTCACACTCTATGCTTAGTGCCCTTTGAGTGCATTATCTAGGAATGAACCTGGTAGAGCATCCCACACAAACGAATGCTCCACATGCGGGTTTCACATGCCACCAACTCCACATTCACAGGCAACTTCAGCGCCACAGCCGTTTTCAGATAGCCCTCAATGCAAAGGCTCTAGACGCCAATATTGGTGTGAGAGCTAATTCAATCAAGGAAACACTGCATGTTGGTGAAGGGCATATTGAAGAAGGATCAGCCGAGTGGTTCTTGTGGGAGAACAACTCCATTTGGCTCACTAACTTCACACACCATCAGGCTTCCAAGCAGCTCTCAAGGAAACTCAGTTTTCACACGCTATGCTTAGTGCCCTTTGAGTGCATTATCTAGGAATGAACCTGGTAGAGCATCCCACACAAACGAATGCTCCACATGCGGGTTTCACATGCCACCAACTCCACATTCACAGGCAACTTCAGCGCCACAGCCGTTTTCAGATAGCCCTCAATGCAAAGGCTCTAGACGCAAATATTGGTGTGAGAGCTAATTCAATCAAGGAAACACTGCAGGTTGGTGAAGGGCATATTGAAGAAGGATCAGCCGAGTGGTTCTTGTGGGAGAACAACTCCATTTGGCTCACTAACTTCACACACCATCAGGCTTCCAAGCAGCTCTCAAGGAAACTCAGTTTTCACACTCTATGCTTAGTGCCCTTTGAGTGCATTATCTAGGAATGAACCTGGTAGAGCATCCCACACAAACGAATGCTCCACATGCGGGTTTCACATGCCACCAACTCCACATTGACAGGCAACTTCAGCGCCACAGCCGTTTTCAGATAGCCCTCAATGCAAAGGCTCTACACGCAAATATTGGTGTGAGAGCTAATTCAATCAAGGAAACACTGCATGTTGGTGAAGGGCATATTGAAGAAGGATCAGCCGAGTGGTTCTTGTGGGAGAACAACTCCATTTGGCTCACTAACTTCACACACCATCAGGCTTCCAAGCAGCTCTCAAGGAAACTCAGTTTTCACACTCTATGGTTCGTGCTCTTTGTGTGCCTAGGACTGAAATGAAGCTCGGTGAGCATCCCACACAAACGAATGCTCCACATGCGGGTTTCACATGCCACCAACTCCACATTCACAGGCAACTTCAGCGCCACAGCCGTTTTCAGATAGCCCTCAATGCAAAGGCTCTAGATGCAAATATTGGTGTGAGAGCTAATTCAATCAAGGAAACACTGCATGTTGGTGAAGGGCATATTGAAGAAGGATCAGCCGAGTGGTTCTTGTGGGAGAACAACTCCATTTGGCTCACTAACTTCACACACCATCAGGCTTCCAAGCAGCTCTCAAGGAAACTCAGTTTTCACACTCTATGCTTAGTGCCTTTTGAGTGCATTAATTAGGAATGAACCTGGTAGAGCATCCCACACAAACGAATGCTCCACATGCGGGTTTCACATGCCACCAACTCCACATTCACAGGCAACTTCAGCGCCACAGCCGTTTTCAGATAGCCCTCAATGCAAAGGCTCTAGACGCCAATATTGGTGTGAGAGCTAATTCAATCAAGGAAACACTGCATGTTGGTGAAGGGCATATTGAAGAAGGATCAGCCGAGTGGTTCTTGTGGGAGAAGAACTCCATTTGGCTCACTAACTTCACACACCATCAGGCTTCCAAGCAGCTCTCAAGGAAACTCAGTTTTCACACTCTATGCTTAGTGCCCTTTGAGTGCATTATCTAGGAATGAACCTGGTAGAGCATCACACACAAACGAATGCTCCACTTGCCGTTTTCACATGCCACCAACTCCACATTGACAGGCAACTTCAGCGCCACAGCCGTTTTCAGATAGCCCTCAATGCAAAGGCTCTAGACTCAAATATTGGTGTGAGAGCTAATTCAATCAAGGAAACACTGCATGTTGGTGAAGGGTATATTGAAGAAGGATCAGCCGAGTGGTTCTTGTGGGAGAACAACTCCATTTGGCTCACTAACTTCACACACCATCAGGCTTCCAAGCAGCTCTCAAGGAAACTCAGTTTTCACACTCTATGCTTAGTGCCCTTTGAGTGCCTAGGACTGAAATGAAGCTTGGAGAGCATCCCACACAAACGAATGCTCCACATGCGGGTTTCACATGCCACCAACTCCACATTCACAGGCAATTTCAGCGCCACACCCGTTTTCAGATAGCCCTCAATGCAAAGGCTCTAGACCCAAATATTGGTGTGAGAGCTAATTCAATCAAGGAAACACTGCATGTTGGTGAAGGGCATATTGAAGAAGGATCAGCCGAGTGGTTCTTGTGGGAGAACAACTCCATTTGGCTCACTAACTTCACACACCATCAGGCTTCCAAGCAGCTCTCAAGGAAACTCAGTTTTCACACTCTATGCTTAGTGCCCTTTGAGTGCATTATCTAGGAATGAACCTGGTAGAGCATCCCACACAAACGAATGCTCCACATGCGGGTTTCACATGCCACCAACTCCACATTCACAGGCAATTTCAGCGCCACAGCCGTTTTCAGATAGCCCTCAATGCAAAGGCTCTAGACGCAAATATTGGTGTGAGAGCTAATTCAATCAAGGAAACACTGCATGTTGGTGAAGGGCATATTGAAGAAGGATCAGCCGAGTGGTTCTTGTGGGAGAACAACTCCATTTGGCTCACTAACTTCACACACCATCAGGCTTCCAAGCAGCTCTCAAGGAAACTCAGTTTTCACACTCTGCTTCGTGCTCTTTGTGTGCCTAGGACTGAAATGAAGCTTGGTGAGCATCCCACACAAACGAATGCTCCACATGCGGGTTTCACATGCCACCAACTCCACATTCACAGGCAACTTCAGCGCCACAGCCGTTTTCAGATAGACCTCAATGCAAAGGCTCTAGATGCAAATATTGGTGTGAGAGCTAATTCAATCAAGGAAACACTGCATGTTGGTGAAGGGCATATTGAAGAAGGATCAGCCGAGTGGTTCTTGTGGGAGAACAACTCCATTTGGCTCACTAACTTCACACACCATCAGGCTTCCAAGCAGCTCTCAAGGAAACTCAGTTTTCACACTCTATGCTTAGTGCCCTTTGAGTGCATTATCTATGAATGAACCTGGTAGAGCATCCCACACAAACGAATGCTCCACATGCGGGTTTCACATGCCACCAACTCCACATTCACAGGCAATTTCAGCGCCCCAGCCGTTTTCAGATAGCCCTCAATGCAAAGGCTCTAGACGCCAATATTGGTGTGAGAGCTAATTCAATCAAGGAAACACTGCATGTTGGTGAAGGGCATATTGAAGAAGGATCAGCCGAGTGGTTCTTGTGGGAGAAGAACTCCATTTGGCTCACTAACTTCACACACCATCAGGCTTCCAAGCAGCTCTCAAGGAAACTCAGTTTTCACACTCTATGCTTAGTGCCCTTTGAGTGCATTATCTAGGAATGAACCTGGTAGAGCATCCCACACAAACGAATGCTCCACTTGCGGGTTTCACATGCCACCAACTCCACATTGACAGGCAACTTCAGCGCCACAGCCATTTTCAGATAGCCCTCAATGCAAAGGCTCTAGACGCAAATATTGGTGTGAGAGCTAATTCAATCAAGGAAACACTGCATGTTGGTGAAGGGCATATTGAAGAAGGATCAGCCGAGTGGTTTGTTGTGGGAGAACAACTCCATTTGGCTCACTAACTTCCCACATCATCAGGCTTCCAAGCAGCTCTCAAGGAAACTCAGTTTTCACACTCTATGCTTAGTGCCCTTTGAGTGCCTGGGACTGAAATGAAGCTTGGTGAGCATCCCACATAAACGAAGCTCCACTTGCGGGTTTCACATGCCACCAACTCCACATTCACAGGCAACTTCAGCGCCACTGCCGTTTTCAGATAGCCCTCAATGCAAAGGCTCTAGACGCAAATATTGGTGTGAGAGCTAATTCAATCAAGGAAACACTGCATGTTGGTGAAGGGCATATTGAAGAAGGATCAGCCGAGTGGTTCTTGTGGGAGAACAACTCCATTTGGCTCACTAACTTCACACACCATCAGGCTTCCAAGCAGCTCTCAAGGAAACTCAGTTTTCACACTCTATGCTTAGTGCCCTTTGAGTGCATTATCTAGGAATGAACCTGGTAGAGCATCCCACACAAACGAATGCTCCACATGCGGGTTTCACATGCCACCAACTCCACATTCACAGGCAACATTAGCGCCACTGTCGTTTTCAGATAGCCCTCAATGCAAAGGCTCTAGACGCAAATATTGGTGTGAGAGCTAATTCAATCAAGGAAACACTGCATGTTGGTGAAGGGCATATTGAAGAAGGATCAGCCGAGTGGTTTGTTGTGGGAGAACAACTCCATTTGGCTCACTAACTTCACACACCATCAGGCTTCCAAGCAGCTCTCAAGGAAACTCAGTTTTCACACTCTATGCTTAGTGTCCTTTGAGTGCCTGGGACTGAAATGAAGCTTGGTGAGCATCACACATAAACGAATGCTCCACATGCGGGTTTCACATGCCACCAACTCCACATTCACAGGCAACTTCAGCACCACAGCCGTTTTCAGATAGCCCTCAATGCAAAGGCTCTAGACACAAATATTGGTGTGAGAGCTAATTCAATCAAGGAAACACTGCATGTTGGTGAAGGGCATATTGAAGAAGGATCAGCCGAGTGGTTCTTGTGGGAGAACAACTCCATTTGGCTCACTAACTTCACACACCATCAGGCTTCCAAGCAGCTCTCAAGGAAACTCAGTTTTCACACTCTATGCTTAGTGCCCTTTGAGTGCATTATCTAGGAATGAACATGGTAGAGCATCCCACACAAACGAATGCTCCACATGCGGGTTTCACATGCCACCAACTCCACATTCACAGGCAACTTCAGCGCCACACCCGTTTTCAGATAGCCCTCAATGCAAAGGCTCTAGACGCAAATATTGGTGTGAGAGCTAATTCAATCAAGGAAACACTGCATGTTGGTGAAGGGCATATTGAAGAAGGATCAGCCGAGTGGTTCTTGTGGGAGAACAACTCCATTTGGCTCACTAACTTCACACACCATCAGGCTTCCAAGCAGCTCTCAAGGAAACTCAGTTTTCACACTCTATGCTTAGTGCTCTTTGTGTGCCTAGGACTGAAATGAAGCTTGGTCAGCATCCCACACAAACGAATGCTCCACATGCGGGTTTCACATGACACCAACTCCACATTCACAGGCAACTTCAGCGCCACAGCCGTTTTCAGATAGCCCTCAATGCAAAGGCTCTAGACGCAAATATTGGTGTGAGAGCTAATTCAATCAAGGAAACACTGCATGTTGGTGAAGGGCATATTGAAGAAGGATCAGCCGAGTGGTTCTTGTGGGAGAACAACTCCATTTGGCTCACTAACTTCACACACCATCAGGCTTCCAAGCAGCTCTCAAGGAAACTCAGTTTTCACACTCTATGCTTAGTGCCCTTTGAGTGCATTATCTAGGAATGAACCTGGTAGAGCATCCCACACAAACGAATGCTCCACATGCGGGTTTCACATGCCACCAACTCCACATTCACAGGCAACATTAGCGCCACTGTTGTTTTCAGATAGCCCTCAATGCAAAGGCTCTAGACGCAAATATTGGTGTGAGAGCTAATTCAATCAAGGAAACACTGCATGTTGGTGAAGGGCATATTGAAGAAGGATCAGCCGAGTGGTTTGTTGTGGGAGAACAACTCCATTTGGCTCACTAACTTCACACACCATCAGGCTTCCAAGCAGCTCTCAAGGAAACTCAGTTTTCACACTCTATGCTTAGTGTCCTTTGAGTGCCTGGGACTGAAATGAAGCTTGGTGAGCATCACACATAAACGAATGCTCCACATGCGGGTTTCACATGCCACCAACTCCACATTCACAGGCAACTTCAGCGCCACAGCCGTTTTCAGATAGCCCTCAATGCAAAGGCTCTAGACACAAATATTGGTGTGAGAGCTAATTCAATCAAGGAAACACTGCATGTTGGTGAAGGGCATATTGAAGAAGGATCAGCCGAGTGGTTCTTGTGGGAGAACAACTCCATTTGGCTCACTAACTTCACACACCATCAGGCTTCCAAGCAGCTCTCAAGGAAACTCAGTTTTCACACTCTATGCTTAGTGCCCTTTGAGTGCATTATCTAGGAATGAACATGGTAGAGCATCCCACACAAACGAATGCTCCACATGCGGGTTTCACATGCCACCAACTCCACATTCACAGGCAACTTCAGCGCCACAGCCGTTTTCAGATAGCCCTCAATGCAAAGGCTCTAGACGCAAATATTGGTGTGAGAGCTAATTCAATCAAGGAAACACTGCATGTTGGTGAAGGGCATATTGAAGAAGGATCAGTCGAGTGGTTCTTGTGGGAGAACAACTCCATTTGGCTCACTAACTTCACACACCATCAGGCTTCCAAGCAGCTCTCAAGGAAACTCAGTTTTCACACTCTATGCTTAGTGCCCTTTGAGTGCATTATCTAGGAATGAACCTGGTAGAGCATCCCACACAAACGAATGCTCCACATGCGGGTTTCACATGCCACCAACTCCACATTCACAGGCAACTTCAGCGCCACAGCCGTTTTCAGATAGCCCTCAATGCAAAGGCTCTAGACACAAATATTGGTGTGAGAGCTAATTCAATCAAGGAAACACTGCATGTTGGTGAAGGGCATATTGAAGAAGGATCAGCCGAGTGGTTCTTGTGGGAGAACAACTCCATTTGGCTCACTAACTTCACACACCATCAGGCTTCCAAGCAGCTCTCAAGGACTCTGTATTCACACTCTATGCTTAGTGCCCTTTGAGTGCACTATCTAGGAATGAACCTGGTAGTGTATCCCACACAAACGAATGCTCCACATGCGGGTTTCATATGACACCAACTCCACATTCACAGGCAACTTCAGCGCCACAGCCGTTTTCAGATAGCCCTCAATGCAAAGGCTCTAGACACAAATATTGGTGTGAGAGCTAATTCAATCAAGGAAACACTGCATGTTGGTGAAGGGCATATTGAAGAAGGATCAGCCGAGTGGTTCTTGTGGGAGAACAACTCCATTTGGCTCACTAACTTCACACACCATCAGGCTTCCAAGCAGCTCTCAAGGAAACTCAGTTTTCACACTCTATGCTTAGTGCCCTTTGTGTGCCTAGGACTGAAATGAAGCTTGGTCAGCATCCCACACAAACGATTGCTCCACATGCGGGTTTCACATGACACCAACTCCACATTCACAGGCAATTTCAGCGCCACAGCCGTTTTCAGATAGCCCTCAATGCAAAGGCTCTAGACGCAAATATTGGTGTGAGAGCTAATTCAATCAAGGAAACACTGCATGTTGGTGAAGGGCATATTGAAGAAGGATCAGCCGAGTGGTTCTTGTGGGAGAACAACTCCATTTGGCTCACTAACTTCACACACCATCAGGCTTCCAAGCAGCTCTCAAGGAAACTCAGTTTTCACACTCTATGCTTAGTGCCCTTTGAGTGCATTATCTAGGAATGAACCTGGTAGAGCATCCCACACAAACGAATGCTCCACATGCGGATTTCACATGACACCAACTCCACATTCACAGGCAATTTCAGCGCCACTGCCGTTTTCAGATAGCCCTCAATGCAAAGGCTCTAGACGCAAATATTGGTGTGAGAGCTAATTCAATCAAGGAAACACTGCATGTTGGTGAAGGGCATATTGAAGAAGGATCAGCCGAGTGGTTCTTGTGGGAGAACAACTCCATTTGGCTCACTAACTTCACACACCATCAGGCTTCCAAGCAGCTCTCAAGGAAACTCAGTTTTCACACTCTATGGTTCGTGCTCTTTGTGTGCCTAGGACTGAAATGAAGCTTGGTGAGCATCCCACACAAACGAATGCTCCACATGCGGGTTTCACATGCCACCAACTCCACATTCACAGGCAACTTCAGCGCCACAGCCGTTTTCAGATAGCCCTCAATGCAAAGGCTCTAGATGCAAATATTGGTGTGAGAGCTAATTCAATCAAGGAAACACTGCATGTTGGTGAAGGGCATATTGAAAAGGATCAGCCGAGTGGTTCTTGTGGGAGAACAACTCCATTTGGCTCACTAACTTCACACACCATCAGGCTTCCAAGCAGCTCTCAAGGAAACTCAGTTTTCACACTCTATGCTTAGTGCTCTTTGTGTGCCTAGGACTGAAATAAAGCTTGGTCAGCATCCCACACAAACGAATGCTCCACATGCGGGTTTCACATGCCACCAACTCCACATTCACAGGCAACTTCAGCGCCACAGCCGTTTTCAGATAGCCCTCAATGCAAAGGCTCTAGACGCAAATATTGGTGTGAGAGCTAATTCAATCAAGGAAACACTGCATGTTGGTGAAGGGCATATTGAAGAAGGATCAGCCGAGTGGTTCTTGTGGGAGAACAACTCCATTTGGCTCACTAACTTCACACACCATCAGGCTTCCAAGCAGCTCTCAAGGAAACTCAGTTTTCACACTCTATGCTTAGTGCCCTTTGAGTGCATTATCTAGGAATGAACCTGGTAGAGCATCCCACACAAACGAATGCTCCACATGCGGGTTTCACATGCCACCAACTCCACATTCACAGGCAACTTCAGCGCCACAGCCGTTTTCAGATAGCCCTCAATGCAAAGGCTCTAGACGCAAATATTGGTGTGAGAGCTAATTCAATCAAGGAAACACTGCATGTTGGTGAAGGGCATATTGAAGAAGGATCAGCCGAGTGGTTCTTGTGGGAGAACAACTCCATTTGGCTCACTAACTTCACACACCATCAGGCTTCCAAGCAGCTCTCAAGGAAACTCAGTTTTCACACTCTATGCTTAGTGCTCTTTGTGTGCCTAGGACTGAAATGAAGCTTGGTGAGCATCCCACACAAACGAATGCTCCACATGCGGTTTTCACATGCCACCAACTCCACATTCACAGGCAACTTCAGCGCCACAGCCGTTTTCAGATAGCCCTCAATGCAAAGGCTCTAGATGCAAATATTGGTGTGAGAGCTAATTCAATCAAGGAAACACTGCATTTTGGTGAAGGGCATATTGAAGAAGGATCAGCCGAGTGGTTCTTGTGGGAGAACAACTCCATTTGGCTCACTAACTTCACACACCATCAGGCTTCCAAGCAGCTCTAAAGGAAACTCAGTTTTCACACTCTATGCTTAGTGCCCTTTGAGTGCATTATCTAGGAATGAACCTGGTAGAGCATCCCGCACAAACGAATGCTCCACATGCGGGTTTCACATGCCACCAACTCCACATTGACAGGCAACTTCAGCGCCACAGCCGTTTTCAGATAGCCCTCAATGCAAAGGCTCTAGACGCAAATATTGGTGTGAGAGCTAATTCAATCAAGGAAACACTGCATGTTGGTGAAGGGCATATTGAAGAAGGATCAGCCGAGTGGTTCTTGTGGGAGAACAACTCCATTTGGCTCACTAACTTCACACACCATCAGGCTTCCAAGCAGCTCTCAAGGAAACTCAGTTTTCACACTCTATGCTTAATGCCCTTTGAGTGCATTATCTAGGAATGAACCTGGTAGAGCATCCCACACAAACGAATGCTCCACATGCGGGTTTCACATGACACCAACTCCACATTCACAGGCAACATTAGCGCCACAGCCGTTTTCAGATAGCCCTCAATGCAAAGGCTCTAGACGCAAATATTGGTGTGAGAGCTAATTCAATCAAGGAAACACTGCAGGTTGGTGAAGGGCATATTGAAGAAGGATCAGCCGAGTGGTTCTTGTGGGAGAACAACTCCATTTGGCTCACTAACTTCACACACCATCAGGCTTCCAAGCAGCTTTCAAGGAAACTCAGTTTTCACACTCTATGCTTAGTGCCCTTTGAGTGCATTATCTAGGAATGAACCTGGTAGAGCATCCCGCACAAACGAATGCTCCACATGCGGGTTTCACATGCCACCAACTCCACATTCACAGGCAACTTCAGCGCCACAGCCGTTTTCAGATAGCCCTCAATGCAAAGGCTCTAGACGCAAATATTGGTGTGAGAGCTAATTCAATCAAGGAAACACTGCATGTTGGTGAAGGGCATATTGAAGAAGGATCAGCCGAGTGGTTCTTGTGGGAGAACAACTCCATTTGGCTCACTAACTTCACACACCATCAGGCTTCCAAGCAGCTCTCAAGGAAACTCAGTTTTCACACTCTATGCTTAGTGCCCTTTGAGTGCCTAGGACTGAAATGAAGCTTGGAGAGCATCCCACACAAACGAATGCTCCACATGCGGGTTTCACATGCCACCAACTCCACATTCACAGGCAACTTCAGCGCCACTGCCGTTTTCAGATAGCCCTCAATGCAAAGGCTCTAGACGCAAATATTGGTGTGAGAGCTAATTCAATCAAGGAAACAGTGCAGGTTGGTGAAGGGCATATTGAAGAAGGATCAGCCGAGTGGTTCTTGTGGGAGAACAACTCCATTTGGCTCACTAACTTCACACACCATCAGGCTTCCAAGCAGCTCTCAAGGAAACTCAGTT
Organism: Ochotona princeps; assembly: GCF_030435755.1. Taxonomy (NCBI): domain Eukaryota; kingdom Metazoa; phylum Chordata; class Mammalia; order Lagomorpha; family Ochotonidae; genus Ochotona; species Ochotona princeps. The sequence continues at coordinate 95,800 of NW_026696846.1, read as the reverse complement.
TTCACACTCTATGCTTAGTGCCCTTTGAGTGCATTATCTAGGAATGAACCTGGTAGAGCATCCCACACAAACGAATGCTCCACATGCGGGTTTCACATGCCACCAACTCCACATTCACAGGCAACTTCAGCGCCACAGCCGTTTTCAGATAGCCCTCAATGCAAAGGCTCTAGACGCCAATATTGGTGTGAGAGCTAATTCAATCAAGGAAACACTGCATGTTGGTGAAGGGCATATTGAAGAAGGATCAGCCGAGTGGTTCTTGTGGGAGACCAACTCCATTTGGCTCACTAACTTCACACACCATCAGGCTTCCAAGCAGCTCTCAAGGAAACTCAGTTTTCACACTCTATGCTTAGTGCCCTTTGAGTGCATTATCTAGGAATGAACCTGGTAGAGCATCCCACACAAACGAATGCTCCACATGCGGGTTTCACATGCCACCAACTCCACATTCACAGGCAGCTTCAGCGCCACAGCCGTTTTCAGATAGCCCTCAATGCAAAGGCTCTAGACGCAAATATTGGTGTGAGAGCTAATTCAATCAAGGAAACACTGCATGTTGGTGAAGGGCATACTGAAGAAGGATCAGCCGAGTGGTTCTTGTGGGAGAACAACTCCATTTGGCTCACTAACTTCACACACCATCAGGCTTCCAAGCAGCTCTCAAGGAAACTCAGTTTTCACACTCTATGCTTAGTGCCTTTTGAGTGCATTAATTAGGAATGAACCTGGTAGAGCATCCCACACAAACGAATGCTCCACATGCGGGTTTCACATGCCACCAACTCCACATTCACAGGCAATTTCAGCGCCACAGCCGTTTTCAGATAGCCCTCAATGCAAAGGCTCTAGACGCAAATATTGGTGTGAGAGCTAATTCAATCAAGGAAACACTGCATGTTGGTGAAGGGCATATGGAAGAAGGATCAGCCGAGTGGTTCTTGTGGGAGAACAACTCCATTTGGCTCACTAACTTCACACACCATCAGGCTTCCAAGCAGCTCTCAAGGAAACTCAGTTTTCACACTCTATGCTTAGTGCCCTTTGAGTGCATTATCTAGGAATGAACCTGGTAGAGCATCCCACACAAACGAATGCTCCACATGCGGGTTTCACATGCCACCAACTCCACATTCACAGGCAATTTCAGCGCCACTGCCGTTTTCAGATAGCCCTCAATGCAAAGGCTCTAGACGCAAATATTGGTGTGAGAGCTAATTCAATCAAGGAAACACTGCATGTTGGTGAAGGGCATATTGAAGAAGGATCAGCCGAGTGGTTCTTGTGGGAGACCAACTCCATTTGGCTCACTAACTTCACACACCATCAGGCTTCCAAGCAGCTCTCAAGGAAACTCAGTTTTCACACTCTATGCTTAGTGCCCTTTGAGTGCATTATCTAGGAATGAACCTGGTAGAGCATCCCACACAAACGAATGCTCCACATGCGGGTTTCACATGCCACCAACTCCACATTCACAGGCAGCTTCAGCGCCACAGCCGTTTTCAGATAGCCCTCAATGCAAAGGCTCTAGACGCAAATATTGGTGTGAGAGCTAATTCAATCAAGGAAACACTGCATGTTGGTGAAGGGCATACTGAAGAAGGATCAGCCGAGTGGTTCTTGTGGGAGAACAACTCCATTTGGCTCACTAACTTCACACACCATCAGGCTTCCAAGCAGCTCTCAAGGAAACTCAGTTTTCACACTCTATGCTTAGTGCCTTTTGAGTGCATTAATTAGGAATGAACCTGGTAGAGCATCCCACACAAACGAATGCTCCACATGCGGGTTTCACATGCCACCAACTCCACATTCACAGGCAATTTCAGCGCCACAGCCGTTTTCAGATAGCCCTCAATGCAAAGGCTCTAGACGCAAATATTGGTGTGAGAGCTAATTCAATCAAGGAAACACTGCATGTTGGTGAAGGGCATATGGAAGAAGGATCAGCCGAGTGGTTCTTGTGGGAGAACAACTCCATTTGGCTCACTAACTTCACACACCATCAGGCTTCCAAGCAGCTCTCAAGGAAACTCAGTTTTCACACTCTATGCTTAGTGCCCTTTGAGTGCATTATCTAGGAATGAACCTGGTAGAGCATCCCACACAAACGAATGCTCCACATGCGGGTTTCACATGCCACCAACTCCACATTCACAGGCAATTTCAGCGCCACTGCCGTTTTCAGATAGCCCTCAATGCAAAGGCTCTAGACGCAAATATTGGTGTGAGAGCTAATTCAATCAAGGAAACACTGCATGTTGGTGAAGGGCATATTGAAGAAGGATCAGCCGAGTGGTTCTTGTGGGAGAACAACTCCATTTGGCTCACTAACTTCACACACCATCAGGCTTCCAAGCAGCTCTCAAGGAAACTCAGTTTTCACACTCTATGCTTAGTGCCCTTTGAGTGCATTATCTATGAATGAACCTGGTAGAGCATCCCACACAAACGAATGCTCCACATGCGGGTTTCACATGCCACCAACTCCACATTCACAGGCAATTTCAGCGCCCCAGCCGTTTTCAGATAGCCCTCAATGCAAAGGCTCTAGACGCAAATATTGGTGTGAGAGCTAATTCAATCAAGGAAACACTGCATGTTGGTGAAGGGCATATTGAAGAAGGATCAGCCGAGTGGTTCTTGTGGGAGAAGAACTCCATTTGGCTCACTAACTTCACACACCATCAGGCTTCCAAGCAGCTCTCAAGGAAACTCAGTTTTCACACTCTATGCTTAGTGCCCTTTGAGTGCATTATCTAGGAATGAACCTGGTAGAGCATCCCACACAAACGAATGCTCCACTTGCGGGTTTCACATGACACCAACTCCACATTCACAGGCAACTTCAGCGCCAGAGCCGTTTTCAGATAGCCCTCAATGCAAAGGCTCTAGACGCAAATATTGGTGTGAGAGCTAATTCAATCAAGGAAACACTGCATGTTGGTGAAGGGCATATTGAAGAAGGATCAGCCGAGTGGTTCTTGTGGGAGAACAACTCCATTTGGCTCACTAACTTCACACACCATCAGGCTTCCAAGCAGCTCTCAAGGAAACTCAGTTTTCACACTCTATGCTTAGTGCCCTTTGATTGCCTAGAACTGAAATGAAGCTTGGAAAGCATCCCACACAAACGAATGCTCCACATGCGGGTTTCACATGACACCAACTCCACATTCACAGGCAATTTCAGCGCCACAACCGTTTTCAGATAGCCCTCAATGCAAAGGCTCTAGACGCAAATATTGGTGTGAGAGCTAATTTAATCGAGGAAACACTGCATGTTGGTGAAGGGCATATTGAAGAAGGATCAGCCGAGTGGTTCTTGTGGGAGAACAACTCCATTTGGCTCACTAACTTCACACACCATCAGGCTTCCAAGCAGCTCTCAAGGAAACTCAGTTTTCACACTCTATGCTTAGTGCCCTTTGAGTGCATTATCTATGAATGAACCTGGTAGAGCATCCCACACAAACGAATGCTCCACATGCGGGTTTCACATGCCACCAACTCCACATTGACAGGCAACTTCAGCGCCACAGCCATTTTCAGATAGCCCTCAATGCAAAGGCTCTAGACGCAAATATTGGTGTGAGAGCTAATTCAATCAAGGAAACACTGCATTTTGGTGAAGGGCATATTGAAGAAGGATCAGCCGAGTGGTTCTTGTGGGAGAACAACTCCATTTGGCTCACTAACTTCACACACCATCAGGCTTCCAAGCAGCTCTCAAGGAAACTCAGTTTTCACACTCTATGCTTAGTGCCCTTTGAGTGCCTAGGACTGAAATGAAGCTTGGAGAGCATCCCACACAAACGAATGCTCCACATGCGGGTTTCACATGCCACCAACTCCACATTCACAGGCAATTTCAGCGCCACAGCCATTTTCAGATAGCCCTCAATGCAAAGGCTCTAGACGCAAATATTGGTGTGAGAGCTAATTCAATCAAGGAAACACTGCATGTTGGTGAAGGGCATATTGAAGAAGGATCAGCCGAGTGGTTCTTGTGGGAGAACAACTCCATTTGGCTCACTAACTTCACACACCATCAGGCTTCCAAGCAGCTCTCAAGGAAACTCAGTTTTCACACTCTATGCTTAGTGCCCTTTGAGTGCATTATCTAGGAATGAACCTGGTAGAGCATCCCACACAAACGAATGCTCCACATGCGGGTTTCACATGCCACCAACTCCACATTCACAGGCAGCTTCAGCGCCACAGCCGTTTTCAGATAGCCCTCAATGCAAAGGCTCTAGACGCAAATATTGGTGTGAGAGCTAATTTAATCGAGGAAACACTGCATGTTGGTGAAGGGCATATTGAAGAAGGATCAGCCGAGTGGTTCTTGTGGGAGAACAACTCCATTTGGCTCACTAACTTCACACACCATCAGGCTTCCAAGCAGCTCTCAAGGAAACTCAGTTTTCACACTCTATGCTTAGTGCCCTTTGATTGCCTAGAACTGAAATGAGGCTTGGAAAGCATCCCACACAAACGAATGCTCCACATGCGGGTTTCACATGCCACCAACTCCACATTCACAGGCAACTTCAGCGCCACCGCCGTTTTCAGATAGCCCTCAATGCAAAGGCTCTAGATGCAAATATTGGTGTGAGAGCTAATTCAATCAAGGAAACACTGCATGTTGGTGAAGGGTATATTGAAGAAGGATCAGCCGAGTGGTTCTTGTGGGAGAACAACTCCATTTGGCTCACTAACTTCACACACCATCAGGCTTCCAAGCAGCTCTCAAGGAAACTCAGTTTTCACACTCTATGCTTAGTGCCCTTTGAGTGCATTATCTATGAATGAACCTGGTAGAGCATCCCACACAAACGAATGCTCCACATGCGGGTTTCACATGCCACCAACTCCACATTCACAGGCAATTTCAGCTCCCAGCCGTTTTCAGATAGCCCTCAATGCAAAGGCTCTAGACGCAAATATTGGTGTGAGAGCTAATTCAATCAAGGAAACACTGCATGTTGGTGAAGGGCATATTGAAGAAGGATCAGCCGAGTGGTTCTTGTGGGAGAAGAACTCCATTTGGCTCACTAACTTCACACACCATCAGGCTTCCAAGCAGCTCTCAAGGAAACTCAGTTTTCACACTCTATGCTTAGTGCCCTTTGAGTGCATTATCTAGGAATGAACCTGGTAGAGCATCCCACACAAACGAATGCTCCACTTGCGGGTTTCACATGCCACCAACTCCACATTCACAGGCAACTTCAGCGCCACAGCCGTTTTCAGATAGCCCTCAATGCAAAGGCTCTAGACGCAAATATTGGTGTGAGAGCTAATTCAATCAAGGAAACACTGCATGTTGGTGAAGGGTATATTGAAGAAGGATCAGCCGAGTGGTTCTTGTGGGAGAACAACTCCATTTGGCTCACTAACTTCACACACCATCAGGCTTCCAAGCAGCTCTCAAGGAAACTCAGTTTTCACACTCTATGCTTAGTGCCCTTTGAGTGCATTATCTAGTAATGAACCTGGTAGAGCATCCCACACAAACGAATGCTCCACATGCGGGTTTCACATGCCACCAACTCCACATTGACAGGCAACTTCAGCGCCACAGCCATTTTCAGATAGCCCTCAATGCAAAGGCTCTAGACGCAAATATTGGTGTGAGAGCTAATTCAATCAAGGAAACACTGCATGTTGGTGAAGGGCATATTGAAGAAGGATCAGTCGAGTGGTTTGTTGTGGGAGAACAACTCCATTTGGCTCACTAACTTCACACACCATCAGGCTTCCAAGCAGCTCTCAAGGAAACTCAGTTTTCACACTCTATGCTTAGTGCCCTTTGAGTGCCTGGGACTGAAATGAAGCTTGGTGAGCATCCCACATAAACGAATGCTCCACTTGCGGGTTTCACATGCGACCAACTCCACATTCACAGGCAACTTCAGCGCCACAGCCGTTTTCAGATAGCCCTCAATGCAAAGGCTATAGACGCAAATATTGGTGTGAGAGCTAATTCAATCAAGGAAACACTGCATGTTGGTGAAGGGCATATTGAAGAAGGATCAGCCGAGTGGTTCTTGTGGGAGAACAACTCCATTTGGCTCACTAACTTCACACACCATCAGGCTTCCAAGCAGCTCTCAAGGACTCTGTTTTCACACTCTATGCTTAGTGCCCTTTGAGTGCATTATCTAGGAATGAACCTGGTAGAGCATCCCACACAAACGAATGCTCCACATGCGGGTTTCACATGCCACCAACTCCACATTCACAGGCAACTTCAGCGCCACAGCCGTTTTCAGATAGCCCTCAATGCAAAGGCTCTAGACGCAAATATTGGTGTGAGAGATAATTCAATCAAGGAAACACTGCATGTTGGTGAAGGGCATATTGAAGAAGGATCAGCCGAGTGGTTCTTGTGGGAGAACAACTCCATTTGGCTCACTAACTTCACACACCATCAGGCTTCCAAGCAGCTCTCAAGGAAACTCAGTTTTCACACTCTATGCTTAGTGCCCTTTGAGTGCATTATCTAGGAATGAACCTGGTAGAGCATCCCACACAAACGAATGCTCCACATGCGGGTTTCACATGCCACCAACTCCACATTCACAGGCAACTTCAGCGCCACAGCCGTTTTCAGATAGCCCTCAATGCAAAGGCTCTAGACACAAATATTGGTGTGAGAGCTAATTCAATCAAGGAAACACTGCATATTGGTGAAGGGCATATTGAAGAAGGATCAGTCGAGTGGTTCTTGTGGGAGAACAACTCCATTTGGCTCACTAACTTCACACACCATCAGGCTTCCAAGCAGCTCTCAAGGAAACTCAGTTTTCACACTCTATGCTTAGTGCCCTTTGAGTGCATTATCTAGGAATGAACCTGGTAGAGCATCCCACACAAACGAATGCTCCACATGCGGGTTTCATATGACACCAACTCCACATTCACAGGCAACTTCAGCGCCACTGCCGTTTTCAGATAGCCCTCAATGCAAAGGCTCTAGACGCAAATATTGGTGTGAGAGCTAATTCAATCAAGGAAACACTGCATGTTGGTGAAGGGCATATTGAAGAAGGATCAGCCAAGTGGTTCTTATGGGAGAACAACTCCATTTGGCTCACTAACTTCACACACCACCAGGCTTCCAAGCAGCTCTCAAGGAAACTCAGTTTTCACACTCTATGCTTAGTGCCCTTTGAGTGCATTATCTAGGAATGAACCTGGTAGAGGATCCCACACAAACGAATGCTCCACATGCGGGTTTCACATGCCACCAACTCCACATTCACAGGCAACTTCAGCGCCACAGCCGTTTTCAGATAGCCCTCAATGCAAAGGCTCTAGACGCAAATATTGGTGTGAGAGCTAATTCAATCAAGGAAACACTGCATGTTGGTGAAGGGCATATTGAAGAAGGATCAGCCGAGTGGTTCTTGTGGGAGAACAACTCCATTTGGCTCACTAACTTCACACACCATCAGGCTTCCAAGCAGCTCTCAAGGAAACTCAGTTTTCACACTCTATGCTTAGTGCCCTTTGAGTGCATTATCTAGGAATGAACCTGGTAGAGCATCCCACACAAACGAATGCTCCACATGCGGGTTTCACATGCCACCAACTCCACATTCACAGGCAACTTCAGCGCCACAGCCGTTTTCAGATAGCCCTCAATGCAAAGGCTCTAGACGCAAATATTGGTGTGAGAGATAATTCAATCAAGGAAACACTGCATGTTGGTGAAGGGCATATTGAAGAAGGATCAGTCGAGTGGTTCTTGTGGGAGAACAACTCCATTTGGCTCACTAACTTCACACACCATCAGGCTTCCAAGCAGCTCTCAAGGAAACTCAGTTTTCACACTCTATGCTTAGTGCCCTTTGAGTGCATTATCTAGGAATGAACCTGGTAGAGCATCCCACACAAACGAATGCTCCACATGCGGGTTTCACATGCCACCAACTCCACATTCACAGGCAACTTCAGCGCCACAGCCATTTTCAGATAGCCCTCAATGCAAAGGCTCTAGACGCAAATATTGGTGTGAGAGCTAATTCAATCAAGGAAACACTGCATGTTGGTGAAGGGCATATTGAAGAAGGATCAGCCGAGTGGTTCTTGTGGGAGATAACAACTCCATTTGGCTTCACTAACTTCACACACCATCAGGCTTCCAAGCAGCTCTCAAGGAAACTCAGTTTTCACAACTCTATGCTTAGTGCCCTTTGAGTGCATTATCTAGAATGAACCTGGTAGAGCATCCCACACAAACGAATGCTCCACATGCGGGTTTCCACATGCCACCAACTCCACATTCACAGGCAACTTCAGCGCCACAGCCGTTTCAGATAGCCCTCAATGCAAAGGCTCTAGACGCAAATATTGGTGTGAGAGCTAATTCAATCAAGGAAACACTGCATGTTGGTGAAGGGCATATTGAAGAAGGATCAGCCGAGTGGTTTGTTGTGGGAGAACAACTCCATTGGCTCACTAACTTCACACACCATCAGGCTTTCCAAGCAGCTCTCAAGGAAACTCAGTTTTCACACTCTATGCTTAGTGCCTTTGAGTGCCTGGGACTGAAATGAAGCTTGGTGAGCATCCCACATAAACGAATGCTCCACTTGCGGTTTCACATGCGACCAACTCACATTCACAGGCAACTTCAGCGCCACAGCCGTTTTCAGATAGCCCTCAATGCAAGGCTATAGACGCAAATATTGGTGTGGAGCTAATTCAATCAAGGAAACACTGGCATGTTGGTGAAGGGCATATTGAAGAAGGATCAGCCGAGTGGTTCTTGTGGGAGAACAACTCCATTTGGCTCACTAACTTCACACACCATCAGGCTTCCAAGCAGCTCTCAAGGACTCTGTTTTCACACTCTATGCTTAGTGCCCTTTGAGTGCATTATCTAGGAATGAACCTGGTAGAGCATCCCACACAAACGAATGCTCCACATGCGGGTTTCACATGCCACCAACTCCACATTCACAGGCAACTTCAGCGCCACAGCCGTTTTCAGATAGCCCTCAATGCAAAGGCTCTAGACGCAAATATTGGTGTGAGAGATAATTCAATCAAGGAAACACATGCATGTTGGTGTAAGGGCATATTGAAGAAGGATCAGCCGAGTGGTTCTTGTGGGGAGAACAACTCCATTTGGCTCACTAACTTCACACACCATCAGGCTTCCAAGCAGCTCTCAAGGAAACTCAGTTTTCACACTCTATGCTTAGTGCCCTTTGAGTGCATTATCTAGGAATGAACCTGGTAGAGCATCCCACACAAACGAATGCTCCACATGCGGGTTTCACATGCCACCAACTCCACATTCACAGGCAACTTCAGCGCCACAGCCGTTTTCAGTTAGCCCTCAATGCAAAGGCTCTAGACACAAATATTGGTGTGAGAGCTAATTCAATCAAGGAAACACTGCATGTTGGTGAAGGGCATATTGAAGAAGGATCAGTCGAGTGGTTCTTGTGGGAGAACAACTCCATTTGGCTCACTAACTTCACACACCATCAGGCTTCCAAGCAGCTCTCAAGGAAACTCAGTTTTCACACTCTATGCTTAGTGCCCTTTGAGTGCATTATCTAGGAATGAACCTGGTAGAGCATCCCACACAAACGAATGCTCACATGCGGTTTTCATATGACACCAACTCCACATTCACAGGCAACTTCAGCGCCACTGCCGTTTTCAGATAGCCCTCAATGCAAAGGCTCTAGACGCAAATATTGGTGTGAGAGCTAATTCAATCAAGGAAACACTGCATGTTGGTGAAGGGCATATTGAAGAAGGATCAGCAAGTGGTTCTTATGGGAGAACAACTCCATTTGGCTCACTAACTTCACACACCACAGGCTTCCAAGCAGCTCTCAAGGAACTCAGTTTTCACACTCTATGCTTAGTGCCCTTTGAGTGCATTATCTAGGAATGAACCTGGTAGAGGATCCCACACAAACGAATGCTCCACATGCGGGTTTCACATGCCACCAACTCCACATTCACAGGCAACTTCAGCGCCACAGCCGTTTTCAGATAGCCCTCAATGCAAAGGCTCTAGACGCAAATATTGGTGTGAGAGCTAATTCAATCAAGGAAACACTGCATGTTGGTGAAGGGCATATTGAAGAAGGATCAGCCGAGTGGTTCTTGTGGGAGAACAACTCCATTTGGCTCACTAACTTCACACACCATCAGGCTTCCAAGCAGCTCTCAAGGAAACTCAGTTTTCACACTCTATGCTTAGTGCCCTTTGAGTGCATTATCTAGGAATGAACATGGTAGAGCATCCCACACAAACGAATGCTCCACATGCGGGTTTCACATGCCACCAACTCCACATTCACAGGCAACTTCAGCGCCACAGCCGTTTTCAGATAGCCCTCAATGCAAAGGCTCTAGACGCAAATATTGGTGTGAGAGATAATTCAATCAAGGAAACACTGCATGTTGGTGAAGGGCATATTGAAGAAGGATCAGTCGAGTGGTTCTTGTGGGAGAACAACTCCATTTGGCTCACTAACTTCACACACCATCAGGCTTCCAAGCAGCTCTCAAGGAAACTCAGTTTTCACACTCTATGCTTAGTGCCCTTTGAGTGCATTATCTAGGAATGAACCTGGTAGAGCATCCCACACAAACGAATGCTCCACATGCGGGTTTCACATGCCACCAACTCCACATTCACAGGCAACTTCAGCGCCACAGCCCTTTTCAGATAGCCCTCAATGCAAAGGCTCTAGACGCAAATATTGGTGTGAGAGCTAATTCAATCAAGGAAACACTGCATGTTGGTGAAGGGCATATTGAAGAAGGATCAGCCGAGTGGTTCTTGTGGGAGAACAACTCCATTTGGCTCACTAACTTCACACACCATCAGGCTTCCAAGCAGCTCTCAAGGAAACTCAGTTTTCACACTCTATGCTTAGTGCCCTTTGAGTGCATTATCTAGGAATGAACCTGGTAGAGCATCCCACACAAACGAATGCTCCACATGCGGGTTTCACATGCCACCAACTCCACATTCACAGGCAACTTCAGCGCCACAGCCGTTTTCAGATAGCCCTCAATGCAAAGGCTCTAGACGCAAATATTGGTGTGAGAGATAATTCAATCAAGGAAACACTGCATGTTGGTGAAGGGCATATTGAAGAAGGATCAGTCGAGTGGTTCTTGTGGGAGAACAACTCCATTTGGCTCACTAACTTCACACACCATCAGGCTTCCAAGCAGCTCTCAAGGAAACTCAGTTTTCACACTCTATGCTTAGTGCCCTTTGAGTGCATTATCTAGGAATGAACCTGGTAGAGCATCCCACACAAACGAATGCTCCACATGCGGGTTTCACATGCCACCAACTCCACATTCACAGGCAACTTCAGCGCCACAGCCCTTTTCAGATAGCCCTCAATGCAAAGGCTCTAGACGCAAATATTGGTGTGAGAGCTAATTCAATCAAGGAAACACTGCATGTTGGTGAAGGGCATATTGAAGAAGGATCAGCCGAGTGGTTCTTGTGGGAGAACAACTCCATTTGGCTCACTAACTTCACACACCATCAGGCTTCCAAGCAGCTCTCAAGGAAACTCAGTTTTCACACTCTATGCTTAGTGCCCTTTGAGTGCCTAGGACTGAAATGAAGCTTGGAGAGCATCCCACACAAACGAATGCTCCACATGCGGTTTTCACATGCCACCAACTCCACATTCACAGGCAACTTCAGCGCCACAGCCCTTTTCAGATAGCCCTCAATGCAAAGGATCTAGACGCAAATATTGGTGTGAGAGCTAATTCAATCAAGGAAACACTGCATGTTGGTGAAGGGCATATTGAAGAAGGATCAGCCGAGTGGTTCTTGTGGGAGAACAACTTCATTTGGCTCACTAACTTCACACACCATCAGGCTTCCAAGCAGCTCTCAAGGAAACTCAGTTTTCACACTCTATGCTTAGTGCCCTTGAGTGCATTATCTAATAATGAACCTGGTAGAGCATCCCACACAAACGAATGCTCCACATGCGGGTTTCACATGCCACCAACTCCACATTCACAGGCAACTTCAGCGCCACAGCCGTTTTCAGATAGCCCTCAATGCAAAGGCTCTAGACGCAAATATTGGTGTGAGAGCTAATTCAATCAAGGAAACACTGCATGTTGGTTAAGGGCATATTGAAGAAGAATCAGCCGAGTGGTTCTTGTGGGAGAACAACTCGATGTGGCTCACTAACTTCACACACCATCAGGCTTCCAAGCAGCTCTCAAGGAAACTCAGTTTTCACACTCTATTCTTATTGCCCTTTGAGTGCATTATCTAGGAATGAACCTGGTAGAGCATCCCACACAAACGAATGCTCCACATGCGGGGTTCACATGCGACCAACTCCACATTCACAGGCAACTTCAGCGCCACAGCCATTTTCAGATAGCCCTCAATGCAAAGGCTCTAGACGCAAATATTGGTGTGAGAGCTAATTCAATCAAGGAAACACTGCATGTTGGTGAAGGGCATATTGAAGAAGGATCAGCCGAGTGGTTCTTGTGGGAGAACAACTCCATTTGGCTCACTAACTTCACACACCATCAGGCTTCCAAGCAGCTCTCAAGGAAACTCAGTTTTCACACTCTATGCTTAGTGCTCTTTGTGTGCCTAGGACTGAAATGAAGCTTGGTCAGCATCCCACACAAACGAATGCTCCACATGCGGGTTTCACATGCCACCAACTCCACATTCACAGGCAACTTCAGTGCCACAGCCGTTTTCAGATAGCCCTCAATGCAAAGGCTCTAGACCCAAATATTGGTGTGAGAGCTAATTCAATCAAGGAAACACTGCATGTTGGTTAAGGGCATATTGAAGAAGAATCAGCCGAGTGGTTCTTGTGGGAGAACAACTCCATGTGGCTCACTAACTTCACACACCATCAGGCTTCCAAGCAGCTCTCAAGGAAACTCAGTTTTCACACTCTATGCTTAGTGCCCTTTGAGTGCATAGGACTGAAATGAACCTAGTAGAGCATCCCACACAAACGAATGCTCCACATGCGGGTTTCACATGCCACCAACTCCACATTCACAGGCAACTTCAGCGCCACAGCCGTTTTCAGATAGCCCTCAATGCAAAGGCTCTAGACGCAAATATTGGTGTGAGAGCTAATTCAATCAAGGAAACACTGCATGTTGGTGAAGGGCATATTGAAGAAGAATCAGCCGAGTGGTTCTTGTGGGAGAACAACTCCATTTGGCTCACTAACTTCACACACCATCAGGCTTCCAAGCAGCTCTCAAGGAAACTCAGTTTTCACACTCTATGCTTAGTGCCCTTTGTATGGCTAGGACTGAAATGAACCTGGTAGAGCATCCCACACAAACGAATGCTCCACATGCGGGTTTCACATGCCACCAACTCCACATTCACAGGCAACTTCAGCGCCACAGCCGTTTTCAGATAGCCCTCAATGCAAAGGCTCTAGACGCAAATATTGGTGTGAGAGCTAATTCAATCAAGGAAACACTGCATGTTGGTGAAGGGCATATTGAAGAAGGATCAGCCGAGTGGTTCTTGTGGGAGAACAACTCCATTTGGCTCACTAACTTCACACACCATCAGGCTTCCAAGCAGCTCTCAAGGAAACTCAGTTTTCACACTCTATGCTTAGTGCCCTTTGAGTGCATTATCTAGGAATGAACCTGGTAGAGCATCCCACACAAACGAATGCTCCACATGCGGGTTTCACATGCCACCAACTCCACATTCACAGGCAACTTCAGTGCCACAGCCGTTTTCAGATAGCCCTCAATGCAAAGGCTCTAGACGCAAATATTGGTGTGAGAGCTAATTCAATCAAGGAAACACTGCATGTTGGTGAAGGGCATATTGAAGAAGAATCAGTCGAGTGGTTCTTGTGGGAGAACAACTCCATGTGGCTCACTAACTTCACACACCATCAGGCTTCCAAGCAGCTCTCAAGGAAACTCAGTTTTCACACTCTATGCTTAGTGCCCTTTGAGTGCATTATCTAGGAATGAACCTGGTAGAGCATCCCACACAAATGAATGCTCCACATGCGGGTTTCACATGCCACCAACTCCACATTCACAGGCAACTTCAGCGCCACAGCCGTTTTCAGATAGCCCTCAATGCAAAGGCTCTAGACGCAAATATTGGTGTGAGAGCTAATTCAATCAAGGAAACACTGCATGTTGGTGAAGGGCATATTGAAGAAGGATCAGCCGAGTGGTTCTTGAGGGAGAACAACTCCATTTGGCTCACTAACTTCACACACCATCAGGCTTCCAAGCAGCTCTCAAGGAAACTCATTTTTCACACTCTATGCTTAGTGCTCTTTGTGTGCCTAGGACTGAAATGAAGCTGGGAAAGCATCCCACACAAACGAATGCTCCACATGCGGGTTTCACATGCCACCAACTCCACATTCACAGGCAACTTCAGCGCCACAGCCGTTTTCAGATAGCCCTCAATGCAAAGGCTCTAGACGCAAATATTGGTGTGAGAGCTAATTCAATCAAGGAAACACTGCATGTTGGTGAAGGGCATATTGAAGAAGGATCAGCCGAGTGGTTCTTGTGGGAGAACAACTCCATTTGGCTCACTAACTTCCCACATCATCAGGCTTCCAAGCAGCTCTCAAAGAAACTCAGTTTTCACGCTCTATGCTTAGTGGTCTTTGTGTGCCTAGGACTGAAATGAAGCTTGGTCAGCATCCCACACAAACGAATGCTCCACATGCGGGTTTCACATGCCACCAACTCCACATTCACAGGCAACTTTAGCGCCACAGCCGTTTTCAGATAGCCCTCAATGCAAAGGCTCTAGACGCAAATATTGGTGTGAGAGCTAATTCAATCAAGGAAACACTGCATGTTGGTGAAGGGCATATTGAAGAAGGATCAGCCGAGTGGTTCTTGTGGGAGAACAACTCCATTTGGCTCACTAACTTCACACACCATCAGGCTTCCAAGCAGCTCTCAAGGAAACTCAGTTTTCACACTCTATGCTTAGTGCCCTTTGAGTGCATTATCTAGGAATGAACCTGGTAGAGCATCCCACACAAACGAATGCTCCACATGCGGTTTTCACATGCCACCAACTCCACATTCACAGGCAACTTCAGCGCCACAGCCGTTTTCAGATAGCCCTCAAAGCAAAGGCTCTAGACGCAAATATTGGTGTGAGAGCTAATTCAATCAAGGAAACACTGCATGTTGGTGAAGGGCATATTGAAGAAGGATCAGCCGAGTGGTTCTTGTTGGAGAACAACTCCATTTGGCTCACTAACTTCCCACATCATCAGGCTTCCAAGCAGCTCTCAAGGAAACTCAGTTTTCACACTCTATGCTTAGTGGTCTTTGTTTGCCTAGGACTGAAATGAAGCTTGATCAGCATCCCACACAAACGAATGCTCCACATGCGGGTTTCACATGCCACCAACTCCACATTCACAGGCAACTTCAGCGCCACAGCCGTTTTCAGATAGCCCTCAATGCAAAGGCTCTAGACGCAAATATTGGTGTGAGAGCTA
Source organism: Ochotona princeps (assembly GCF_030435755.1). Classification (NCBI taxonomy): domain Eukaryota; kingdom Metazoa; phylum Chordata; class Mammalia; order Lagomorpha; family Ochotonidae; genus Ochotona; species Ochotona princeps. Next base: position 80,264 of record NW_026696846.1, on the reverse strand, counting down.
ATTCAATCAAGGAAACACTGCATGTTGGTGAAGGGCATATTGAAGAAGGATCAGCCGAGTGGTTCTTGTGGGAGAACAACTCCATTTGGCTCACTAACTTCACACACCATCAGGCTTCCAAGCAGCTCTCAAGGAAACTCAGTTTTCACACTCTATGCTTAGTGCCCTTTGAGTGCCTAGGACTGAAATGAACCTGGTAGAGCATCCCACACAAACGAATGCTCCACATGCGGGTTTCACATGCCACCAACTCCACATTCACAGGCAACTTCAGCTCCACAGCCATTTTCAGATAGCCCTCAATGCAAAGGCTCTAGACGCAAATATTGGTGTGAGAGCTAATTCAATCAAGGAAACACTGCATCTTGGTTAAGGGCATATTGAAGAAGAATCAGCCGAGTGGTTCTTGTGGGAGAACAACTCCATGTGGCTCACTAACTTCACACACCATCAGGCTTCCAAGCACCTCTCAAGGAAACTCAGTTTTCACACTCTATTTTTATTGCCCTTTGAGTGCATTATCTAGGAATGAAGCTGGTAGAGCATCCCACACAAACGAATGCTCCACATGCGGGTTTCACATGCCATCAACTCCACATTCACAGGCAACTTCAGCGCCACAGCCGTTTTCAGATAGCCCTCAATGCAAAGGCTCTAGACGCAAATATTGGTGTGAGAGCTAATTCAATCAAGGAAACACTGCATGTTGGTGAAGGGCATATTGAGGAAGGATCAGCCGAGTGGTTCTTGTGGGAGAACAACTCCATTTGGCTCACTAACTTCACACACCATCAGGCTTCCAAGCAGCTCTCAAGGAAACTCAGTTTTCACACTCTATGCTTAGTGCCCTTTGAGTGCATTATCTAGGAATGAACCTGGTAGAGCATCCAACACAAACGAATGCTCCACATGCGGGTTTCACATGCCACCAACTCCACATTCACAGGCAACTTCAGCGCCACAGCCGTTTTCAGATAGCCCTCAATGCAAAGGCTCTAGACGCAAATATTGGTGTGAGAGCTAATTCAATCAAGGAAACACTGCATGTTGGTGAAGGGCATATTGAAGAAGAATCAGCCGAGTGGTTCTTGTGGGAGAACAACTCCATTTGGCTCACTAACTTCCCACATCATCAGGCTTCCAAGCAGCTCTCAAGGAAACTCAGTTTTCACACTCTATGCTTAGTGGTCTTTGTGTGCCTAGGACTGAAATGAAGCTTGGTCAGCATCCCACACAAACGAATGCTCCACATGCGGGTTTCATATGCCACCAACTCCACATTCACAGGCAACTTCAGCGCCACAGCCATTTTCAGATAGCCCTCAATGCAAAGGCTCTAGACGCAAATATTGGTGTGAGAGCCAATTCAATCAAGGAAACACTGCATGTTGGTGAAGGGCATATTGGAGAAGGATCAGCCGAGTGGTTCTTGTGGGAGAACAACTCCATTTGGCTCACTAACTTCACACACCATCAGGCTTCCAAGCAGCTCTCAAGGAAACTCAGTTTTCACACTCTATGCTTAGTGCCCTTTGAGTGCATTATCTAGGAATGAACCTGGTAGAGCATCCCACACAAACGAATGCTCCACATGCGGGTTTCACATGCCACCAACTCCACATTCACAGGCAACTTCAGCGCCACAGCCGTTTTCAGATAGCCCTCAATGCAAAGGCTCTAGACGCAAATATTGGTGTGAGAGCTAATTCAATCAAGGAAACACTGCATGTTGGTGAAGGGCATATTGAGGAAGGATCAGCCGAGTGGTTCTTGTGGGAGAACAACTCCATTTGGCTCACTAACTTCACACACCATCAGGCTTCCAAGCAGCTCTCAAGGAAACTCAGTTTTCACACTCTATGCTTAGTGCTCTTTGTGTGCCTAGGACTGAAATGAAGCTTGGTCAGCATCCCACACAAACGAATGCTCCACATGCGGGTTTCACATGCCACCAACTCCACATTCACAGGCAACTTCAGCACCACAGCCGTTTTCAGATAGCCCTCAATGCAAAGGCTCTAGACGCAAATATTGGTGTGAGAGCTAATTCAATCAAGGAAACACTGCATCTTGGTTAAGGGCATATTGAAGAAGAATCAGCCGAGTGGTTCTTGTGGGAGAACAACTCCATGTGGCTCACTAACTTCACACACCATCAGGCTTCCAATCACCTCTCAAGGAAACTCAGTTTTCACACTCTATTCTTATTGCCCTTTGAGTGCATTATCTAGGAATGAAGCTGGTAGAGCATCCCACACAAACGAAAGCTCCACATGCGGGTTTCACATGCCATCAACTCCACATTCACAGGCAACTTCAGCGCCACAGCCGTTTTCAGATAGCCCTCAATGCAAAGGCTCTAGACGCAAATATTGGTGTGAGAGCTAATTCAATCAAGGAAACACTGCATGTTGGTGAAGGGCATATTGAGGAAGGATCAGCCGAGTGGTTCTTGTTGGAGAACAACTCCATTTGGCTCACTAACTTCACACACCATCAGGCTTCCAAGCAGCTCTCAAGGAAACTCAGTTTTCACACTCTATACTTAGTGCCCTTTGTATGGCTAGGACTGAATTGAAGCTGGTAGAACATCCCACACAAACGAATGCTCCACATGCGGGTTTCACATGCCACCAACTCCACATTCACAGGCAACTTCAGCGCCACAGCCGTTTTCAGATAGCCCTCAATGCAAAGGCTCTAGACGCAAATATTGGTGTGAGAGCTAATTCAATCAAGGAAACACTGCATGTTGGTGAAGGGCATATTGAAGAAGGATCAGCCGAGTGGTTCTTGTGGGAGAACAACTCCATGTGGCTCACTAACTTCACACACCATCAGGCTTCCAAGCACCTCTGAAGGAAACTCAGTTTTCACACTCTATGCTTAGTGCCCTTTGAGTGCATTATCTAGGAATGAAGCTGGTAGAGCATCGCACACAAACGAATGCTCCACATGCGGTTTTCTCATGCCACCAACTCCACATTCACAGGCAACTTCAGCACCACAGCCGTTTTCAGATAGCCCTCAATGCAAAGGCTCTAGACGCAAATATTGGTGTGAGAGCTAATTCAATCAAGGAAACACTGCATGTTGGTGAAGGGCATATTGAAGAAGGATCAGCCGAGTGGTTCTTGTGGGAGAACAACTCCATTTGGCTCACTAACTTCACACACCATCAGGCTTCCAAGCAGCTCTCAAGGAAACTCAGTTTTCACACTCTATGCTTAGTGCCCTTTGAGTGCCTAGGACTGAAATGAACCTGGTAGAGCATCCCACACAAACGAATGCTCCACATGCGGGTTTCACATGCCACCAACTCCACATTCACAGGCAACTTCAGCGCCACAACCGTTTTCAGATAGCCCTCAATGCAAAGGCTCTAGACGCAAATATTGGTGTGAGAGCTAATTCAATCAAGGAAACACTTCATGTTGTTGAAGGGCATATTGAAGAAGGATCAGCCGAGTGGTTCCTGTGGGAGAACAACTCCATTTGGCTCACTAACTTCACAACCATCAGGCTTCCATGCAGCTCTCAAGGAAACTCAGTTTTCACACTCTATGCTTAGTGCCCTTTGAGTGCATTATCTAGGAATGAACATGGTAGAGCATCCCACACGTAGGAATGCTCCACTTGCGGTTTTCACATGCCATCAACTCCACATTCACAGGCAACTTCAGCGCCACAGCCGTTTTCAGATAGCCCTCAATGCAAAGGCTCTAGACGCAAATATTGGTGTGAGAGCTAATTCAATCAAGGAAACACTGCATGTTGGTGAAGGGCATATTGAAGAAGAATCAGCCGAGTGGTTCTTGTGGGAGAACAACTCCATTTGGCTCACTAACTTCACACACCATCAGGCTTCCAAGCAGCTCTCAAGGAAACTCAGTTTTCACACTCTATGCTTAGTGCCCTTTGTATGGCTAGGACTGAAATGAACCTGGTAGAGCATCCCACACAAACGAATGCTCCACATGCGGGTTTCACATGCCACCAACTCCACATTCACAGGCAACTTCAGCGCCACAGCCGTTTTCAGATAGCCCTCAATGCAAAGGCTCTAGACGCAAATATTGGTGTGAGAGCTAATTCAATCAAGGAAACACTGCATGTTGGTGAAGGGCATATTGAAGAAGGATCAGAAGAGTGGTTCCTGTGGGAGAACAACTCCATTTGGCTCACTAACTTCACAACCATCAGGCTTCCAAGCAGCTCTCAAGGAAACTCAGTTTTCACAATCTATGCTTAGTGCCCTTTGAGTGCATTATCTAGGAATGAACATGGTAGAGTATCCCACAAGTATGAATGCTCCACTTGCGGTTTTCACATGCCACCAACTCCACATTCACAGGCAACTTCATCGCCACAGCCGTTTTCAGATAGCCCTCAATGCAAAGGCTCTAGACGCAAATATTGGTGTGAGAGCTAATTCAATCAAGGAAACACTGCATGTTGGTTAAGGGCATATTGAAGAAGGATCAGCCGAGTGGTTCTTGTGGGAGAACAACTCCATTTGGCTCACTAACTTCACACCATCAGGCTTCCAAGCAGCTCTCAAGGAAACTCAGTTTTCACACTCTATGCTTAGTGCCCTTTGAGTGCAATATCTAGGAATGAACCTGGTAGAGCATCCCACACAAACGAATGCTCCACATGCGGGTTTCACATGCCACCAACTCCACATTCACAGGCAACTTCAGCGCCACAGCCGTTTTCAGATAGCCCTCAATGCAAAGGCTCTAGACGCAAATATTGGTGTGAGAGATAATTCAATCAAGGAAACACTGCATGTTGGTGAAGGGCATATTGAAGAAGAATCAGCCGAGTGGTTCTTGTGGGAGAACAACTCCATTTGGCTCACTAACTTCACAACCATCAGGCTTTCAAGCAGCTCTCAAGGAAACTCAGTTTTCACACTCTATGCTTAGTGCCCTTTGAGTGCATTATCTAGGAATGAACATGGTAGAGCATGCCACACGTACGAATGCTCCACTTGCGATTTTCACATGCCACCAACTCCACATTCACAGGCAACTTCAGCGCCACAGCCGTTTTCAGATAGCCCTCAATGCAAAGGCTCTAGACGCAAATATTGGTGTGAGAGCTAATTCAATCAAGGAAACACTGCATGTTGGTGAAGGGCATATTGAGGAAGGATCAGCCGAGTGGTTCTTGTGGGAGAACAACTCCATTTGGCTCACTAACTTCACACACCATCAGGCTTCCAAGCAGCTCTCAAGGAAACTCAGTTTTCACACTCTATGCTTAGTGCTCTTTGTGTGCCTAGGACTGAAATGAAGCTTGGTCAGCATCCCACACAAACGAATGCTCCACATGCGGGTTTCACATGCCACCAACTCCACATTCACAGGCAACTTCAGCACCACAGCCGTTTTCAGATAGCCCTCAATGCAAAGGCTCTAGACGCAAATATTGGTGTGAGAGCTAATTCAATCAAGGAAACACTGCATCTTGGTTAAGGGCATATTGAAGAAGAATCAGCCGAGTGGTTCTTGTGGGAGAACAACTCCATGTGGCTCACTAACTTCACACACCATCAGGCTTCCAATCACCTCTCAAGGAAACTCAGTTTTCACACTCTATTCTTATTGCCCTTTGAGTGCATTATCTAGGAATGAAGCTGGTAGAGCATCCCACACAAACGAATGCTCCACATGCGGGTTTCATATGCCATCAACTCCACATTCACAGGCAACTTCAGCGCCACAGCCGTTTTCAGATAGCCCTCAATGCAAAGGCTCTAGACGCAAATATTGGTGTGAGAGCTAATTCAATCAAGGAAACACTGCATGTTGGTGAAGGGCATATTGAGGAAGGATCAGCCGAGTGGTTCTTGTTGGAGAACAACTCCATTTGGCTCACTAACTTCACACACCATCAGGCTTCCAAGCAGCTCTCAAGGAAACTCAGTTTTCACACTCTATACTTAGTGCCCTTTGTATGGCTAGGACTGAAATGAAGCTGGTAGAACATCCCACACAAACGAATGCTCCACATGCGGGTTTCACATGCCACCAACTCCACATTCACAGGCAACTTCAGCGCCACAGCCGTTTTCAGATAGCCCTCAATGCAAAGGCTCTAGACGCAAATATTGGTGTGAGAGCTAATTCAATCAAGGAAACACTGCATGTTGGTGAAGGGCATATTGAAGAAGGATCAGCCGAGTGGTTCTTGTGGGAGAACAACTCCATGTGGCTCACTAACTTCACACACCATCAGGCTTCCAAGCACCTCTGAAGGAAACTCAGTTTTCACACTCTATGCTTAGTGCCCTTTGAGTGCATTATCTAGGAATGAAGCTGGTAGAGCATCGCACACAAACGAATGCTCCACATGCGGTTTTCACATGCCACCAACTCCACATTCACAGGCAACTTCAGCACCACAGCCGTTTTCAGATAGCCCTCAATGCAAAGGCTCTAGACGCAAATATTGGTGTGAGAGCTAATTCAATCAAGGAAACACTGCATGTTGGTGAAGGGCATATTGAAGAAGGATCAGCCGAGTGGTTCTTGTGGGAGAACAACTCCATTTGGCTCACTAACTTCACACACCATCAGGCTTCCAAGCAGCTCTCAAGGAAACTCAGTTTTCACACTCTATGCTTAGTGCCCTTTGAGTGCCTAGGACTGAAATGAACCTGGTAGAGCATCCCACACAAACGAATGCTCCACATGCGGGTTTCACATGCCACCAACTCCACATTCACAGGCAACTTCAGCGCCACAACCGTTTTCAGATAGCCCTCAATGCAAAGGCTCTAGACGCAAATATTGGTGTGAGAGCTAATTCAATCAAGGAAACACTTCATGTTGTTGAAGGGCATATTGAAGAAGGATCAGCCGAGTGGTTCCTGTGGGAGAACAACTCCATTTGGCTCACTAACTTCACACACCATCAGGCTTCCATGCAGCTCTCAAGGAAACTCAGTTTTCACACTCTATGCTTAGTGCCCTTTGAGTGCATTATCTAGGAATGAACATGGTAGAGCATCCCACACGTAGGAATGCTCCACTTGCGGTTTTCACATGCCATCAACTCCACATTCACAGGCAACTTCAGCGCCACAGCCGTTTTCAGATAGCCCTCAATGCAAAGGCTCTAGACGCAAATATTGGTGTGAGAGCTAATTCAATCAAGGAAACACTGCATGTTGGTGAAGGGCATATTGAAGAAGAATCAGCCGAGTGGTTCTTGTGGGAGAACAACTCCATTTGGCTCACTAACTTCACACACCATCAGGCTTCCAAGCAGCTCTCAAGGAAACTCAGTTTTCACACTCTATGCTTAGTGCCCTTTGTATGGCTAGGACTGAAATGAACCTGGTAGAGCATCCCACACAAACGAATGCTCCACATGCGGGTTTCACATGCCACCAACTCCACATTCACAGGCAACTTCAGCGCCACAGCCGTTTTCAGATAGCCCTCAATGCAAAGGCTCTAGACGCAAATATTGGTGTGAGAGCTAATTCAATCAAGGAAACACTGCATGTTGGTGAAGGGCATATTGAAGAAGGATCAGAAGAGTGGTTCCTGTGGGAGAACAACTCCATTTGGCTCACTAACTTCACACACCATCAGGCTTGCAAGCAGCTCTCAAGGAAACTCAGTTTTCACACTCTATGCTTAGTGCCCTTTGAGTGCATTATCTAGGAATGAACATGGTAGAGCATGCCACACGTACGAATGCTCCACTTGCGATTTTCACATGCCACCAACTCCACATTCACAGGCAACTTCAGCGCCACAGCCGTTTTCAGATAGCCCTCAATGCAAAGGCTCTAGACGCAAATATTGGTGTGAGAGCTAATTCAATCAAGGAAACACTGCATGTTGGTGAAGGGCATATTGAAGAAGGATCAGCCGAGTGGTTCTTGTGGGAGAACAACTCCATTTGGCTCACTAACTTCACACACCATCAGGCTTCCAAGCAGCTCTCAAGGAAACTCAGTTTTCACACTCTATGCTTAGTGCTCTTTGTGTGCCTAGGACTGAAATGAAGCTTGGTCAGCATCCCACACAAACGAATGCTCCACATGCGGGTTTCACATGCCACCAACTCCACATTCACAGGCAACTTCAGCGCCACAGCCGTTTTCAGATAGCCCTCAATGCAAAGGCTCTAGATGCAAATATTGGTGTGAGAGCCAATTCAATCAAGGAAACACTGCATGTTGGTGAAGGGCATATTGAAGAAGGATCAGCCGAGTGGTTCTTGTGGGAGAACAACTCCATTTGGCTCACTAACTTCACACACCATCAGGCTTCCAAGCACCTCTGAAGGAAACTCAGTTTTCACACTCTATGCTTAGTGCCCTTTGAGTGCATTATCTAGGAATGAACCTGGTAGAGCATCCCACACAAACGAATGCTCCACATGCGGGTTTCACATGCCACCAACTCCACATTCACAGGCAACTTCAGCGCCACAGCCGTTCTCAGATAGCCCTCAATGCAAAGGCTCTAGACGCAAATATTGGTGTGAGAGCTAATTCAATCAAGGAAACACTGCATGTTGGTGAAGGGCATATTGAAGAAGGATCAGCCGAGTGGTTCTTGTGGGAGAACAACTCCATTTGGCTCACTAACTTCACACACCATCAGGCTTCCAAGCAGCTCTCAAGGAAACTCAGTTTTCACACTCTATGCTTAGTGCCCTTTGAGTGCCTAGGAATGAAATGAACCTGGTAGAGCATCCCACACAAACGAATGATACACATGCGGGTTTCACATGCCACCAACTCCACATTCACAGGCAACTTCAGCGCCACAGCCGTTTTCAGATAGCCCTCAATGCAAAGGCTCTAGACGCAAATATTGGTGTGAGAGCTAATTCAATCAAGGAAACACTTCATGTTGTTGAAGGGCATATTGAAGAAGGATCAGCCGAGTGGTTCCTGTGGGAGAACAACTGCATTTGGCTCACTAACTTCACAACCATCAGGCTTCCATGCAGCTCTCAAGGAAACTCAGTTTTCACACTCTATGCTTAGTGCCCTTTGAGTGCATTATCTAGGAATGAACATGGTAGAGCATCCCTCATGAAGGAATGCTCCACATGCGGGTTTCACATGCCACCAACTCCACATTCACAGGCAACTTCAGCGCCACAGCCGTTTTCAGATAGCCCTCAATGCAAAGGCTCTAGACGCAAATATTGGTGTGAGAGCTAATTCAATCAAGGAAACACTGCATGTTGGTGAAGGGCATATTGAAGAAGAATCAGCCGAGTGGTTCTTGTGGGAGAACAACTCCATTTGGCTCACTAACTTCACACACCATCAGGCTTCCAAGCAGCTCTCAAGGAAACTCAGTTTTCACACTCTATGCTTAGTGCCCTTTGTATGGCTAGGACTGAAATGAACGTGGTAGAGCATCCCACACAAACGAATGCTCCACATGCGGGTTTCACATGCCACCAACTCCACATTCACAGGCAACTTCAGCGCCACAGCCGTTTTCAGATAGCCCTCAATGCAAAGGCTCTAGACGCAAATATTGGTGTGAGAGCTAATTCAATCAAGGAAACACTGCATGTTGGTGAAGGGCATATTGAAGAAGGATCAGCCGAGTGGTTCTTGTGGGAGAACAACTCCATTTGGCTCACTAACTTCACACACCATCAGGCTTCCAAGCAGCTCTCAAGGAAACTCAGTTTTCACACTCTATGCTTAGTGCCCTTTGAGTGCATTATCTAGGAATGAACATGGTAGAGCATCCCACACAATCGAATGCTCCACATGCGGTTTTCACATGCCACCAACTCCACATTCACAGGCAACTTCAGCGCCACAGCCGTTTTCAGATAGCCCTCAATGCAAAGGCTCTAGACGCAAATATTGGTGTGAGAGCTAATTCAATCAAGGAAACACTGCATGTTGGTGAAGGGCATATTGAAGAAGGATCAGCCGAGTGGTTCTTGTGGGAGAACAACTCCATTTGGCTCACTAACTTCACACACCATCAGGCTTCCAAGCAGCTCTCAAGGAAACTCAGTTTTCACACTCTATGCTTAGTGCCCTTTGAGTGCATTATCTAGGAATGAACATGGTAGAGCATCCCACACAAACGAATGCTCCACATGCGGTTTTCACATGCCACCAACTCCACATTCACAGGCAACTTCAGCGCCACAGCCATTTTCAGATAGCCCTCAATGCAAAGGCTCTAGACGCAAATATTGGTGTGAGAGCTAATTCAATCAAGGAAACACTGCATGTTGGTGAAGGGCATATTGAAGAAGGATCAGCCGAGTGGTTCTTGTGGGAGAACAACTCCATTTGGCTCACTAACTTCACACACCATCAGGCTTCCAAGCAGCTCTCAAGGAAACTCAGTTTTCACACTCTATGCTTAGTGCCCTTTGAGTGCCTAGGACTGAAATGAACCTGGTAGAGCATCCCACATAAAGGAATGCTCCACATGCGGGTTTCACATGCCACCAACTCCACATTCACAGGCAACTTCATCGCCACAGCCGATTTCAGATAGCCCTCAATGCAAAGGCTCTAGACGCAAATATTGGTGTGAGAGCTAATTCAATCAAGGAAACACTGCATGTTGGTGAAGGGCATATTGAAGAAGGATCAGCCGAGTGGTTCTTGTGGGAGAACAACTCCATTTGGCTCACTAACTTCACACACCATCAGGCTTCCAAGCAGCTCTCAAGGAAACTCAGTTTTCACACTCTATGCTTAGTGCCCTTTGAGTGCCTAGGACTGAAATGAACCTGGTAGAGCATCCCACACAAACGAATGCTCCACATGCGGGTTTCACATGCCACCAACTCCACATTCACAGGCAACTTCAGCGCCACAGCCGTTTTCAGATAGCCCTCAATGCAAAGGCTCTAGACGCAAATATTGGTGTGAGAGCTAATTCAATCAAGGAAACACTTCATGTTGTTGAAGGGCATATTGAAGAAGGATCAGCCGAGTGGTTCCTGTGGGAGAACAACTCCATGTGGCTCACTAACTTCACAACCATCAGGCTTCCATGCAGCTCTCAAGGAAACTCAGTTTTCACACTCTATGCTTAGTGCCCTTTGAGTGCATTATCTAGGAATGAACATGGTAGAGCATCCCTCATGAAGGAATGCTCCACATGCGGGTTTCACATGCCACCAACTCCACATTCACAGGCAACTTCAGCGCCACAGCCGTTTTCAGATAGCCCTCAATGCAAAGGCTCTAGACGCAAATATTGGTGTGAGAGCTAATTCAATCAAGGAAACACTGCATGTTGGTGAAGGGCATATTGAAGAAGAATCAGCCGAGTGGTTCTTGTGGGAGAACAACTCCATTTGGCTCACTAACTTCACACACCATCAGGCTTCCAAGCAGCTCTCAAGGAAACTCAGTTTTCACACTCTATGCTTAGTGCCCTTTGTATGGCTAGGACTGAAATGAACGTGGTAGAGCATCCCACACAAACGAATGCTCCACATGCGGGTTTCACATGCCACCAACTCCACATTCACAGGCAACTTCAGCGCCACAGCCGTTTTCAGATAGCCCTCAATGCAAAGGCTCTAGACGCAAATATTGGTGTGAGAGCTAATTCAATCAAGGAAACACTGCATGTTGGTGAAGGGCATATTGAAGAAGAATCAGCCGAGTGGTTCTTGTGGGAGAACAACTCCATTTGGCTCACTAACTTCACACACCATCAGGCTTCCAAGCAGCTCTCAAGGAAACTCAGTTTTCACACTCTATGCTTAGTGCCCTTTGTATGGCTAGGACTGAAATGAACCTGGTAGAGCATCCCACACAAACGAATGCTCCACATGCGGGTTTCACATGCCACCAACTCCACATTCACAGGCAACTTCAGCGCCACAGCCGTTTTCAGATAGCCCTCAATGCAAAGGCTCTAGACGCAAATATTGGTGTGAGAGCTAATTCAATCAAGGAAACACTGCATGTTGGTGAAGGGCATATTGAAGAAGGATCAGAAGAGTGGTTCTTGTGGGAGAACAACTCCATGTGGCTCACTAACTTCACAACCATCAGGCTTCCAAGCAGCTCTCAAGGAAACTCAGTTTTCACACTCTATGCTTAGTGCCCTTTGAGTGCATTATCTAGGAATGAACCTGGTAGAGCATCCCACACAAACGAATGCTCCACATGCGGGTTTCACATGCCACCAACTCCACATTCACAGGCAACTTCAGCGCCACAGCCGTTTTCAGATAGCCCTCAATGCAAAGGCTCTAGACGCAAATATTGGTGTGAGAGCTAATTCAATCAAGGAAACACTGCATGTTGGTGAAGGGCATATTGAAGAAGAATCAGCCGAGTGGTTCTTGTGGGAGAACAACTCCATGTGGCTCACTAACTTCACAACCATCAGGCTTCCAAGCAGCTCTCAAGGAAACTCAGTTTTCACACTCTATGCTTAGTGCCCTTTGAGTGCATTATCTAGGAATGAATATGGTAGAGCATCCCACACGTACGAATGCTCCACATGAGGTTTTCACATGCAACCAACTCCACATTCACAGGCAACTTCAGCGCCACAGCCGTTTTCAGATAGCCCTCAATGCAAAGGCTCTAGACGCAAATATTGGTGTGAGAGCTAATTCAATCAAGGAAACACTGCATGTTGGTGAAGGGCATATTGAAGAAGGATCAGCCGAGTGGTTCTTGTGGGAGAACAACTCCATTTGGCTCACTAACTTCACACACCATCAGGCTTCCAAGCAGCTCTCAAGGAAACTCAGTTTTCACACTCTATGCTTAGTGCCCTTTGAGTGCATTATCTAGGAATGAACCTGGTAGAGCATCCCACACAAACGAATGCTCCACATGCGGGTTTCACATGCCACCAACTCCACATTCACAGGCAACTTCAGGGCCACAGCCGTTTTCAGATAGCCCTCAATGCAAAGGCTCTAGACGCAAATATTGGTGTGAGAGCTAATTCAATCAAGGAAACACTGCATGTTGGTGAAGCGCATATTGAAGAAGAATCACCCGAGTGGTTCTTGTGGGAGAACAACTCCATGTGGCTCACTAACTTCACACACCATCAGGCTTCCAAGCAGCTCTCAAGGAAACTCAGTTTTCACACTCTATGCTTAGTGCCCTTTGAGTGCATTATCTAGGAATGAACATGGTAGAGCATCCCACACAATCGAATGCTCCACATGCGGTTTTCACATGCCACCAACTCCACATTCACAGGCAACTTCAGCGCCACAGCCGTTTTCAGATAGCCCTCAATGCAAAGGCTCTAGACGCAAATATTGGTGTGAGAGCTAATTCAATCAAGGAAACACTGCATGTTGGTGAAGGGCATATTGAAGAAGGATCAGCCGAGTGGTTCTTGTGGGAGAACAACTCCATTTGGCTCACTAACTTCACACACCATCAGGCTTCCAAGCAGCTCTCAAGGAAACTCAGTTTTCACACTCTATGCTTAGTGCCCTTTGAGTGCATTATCTAGGAATGAACATGGTAGAGCATCCCACACAAACGAATGCTCCACATGCGGTTTTCACATGCCACCAACTCCACATTCACAGGCAACTTCAGCGCCACAGCCATTTTCAGATAGCCCTCAATGCAAAGGCTCTAGACGCAAATATTGGTGTGAGAGCTAATTCAATCAAGGAAACACTGCATGTTGGTGAAGGGCATATTGAAGAAGGATCAGCCGAGTGGTTCTTGTGGGAGAACAACTCCATTTGGCTCACTAACTTCACACACCATCAGGCTTCCAAGCAGCTCTCAAGGAAACTCAGTTTTCACACTCTATGCTTAGTGCCCTTTGAGTGCCTAGGACTGAAATGAATCTTGGAGAGCATCCCACATAAAGGAATGCTCCACATGCGGGTTTCACATGCCACCAACTCCACATTCACAGGCAACTTCATCGCCACAGCCGATTTCAGATAGCCCTCAATGCAAAGGCTCTAGACGCAAATATTGGTGTGAGAGCTAATTCAATCAAGGAAACACTGCATGTTGGTGAAGGGCATATTGAAGAAGGATCAGCCGAGTGGTTCTTGTGGGAGAACAACTCCATTTGGCTCACTAACTTCACACACCATCAGGCTTCCAAGCAGCTCTCAAGGAAACTCAGTTTTCACACTCTATGCTTAGTGCCCTTTGAGTGCCTAGGACTGAAATGAACCTGGTAGAGCATCCCACACAAACGAATGCTCCACATGCGGGTTTCACATGCCACCAACTCCACATTCACAGGCAACTTCAGCACCACAGCCGTTTTCAGATAGCCCTCAATGCAAAGGCTCTAGACGCAAATATTGGTGTGAGAGCTAATTCAATCAAGGAAACACTGCATGTTGGTGAAGGGCATATTGAAGAAGAATCAGCCGAGTGGTTCTTGTGGGAGAGCAACTCCATGTGGCTCACTAACTTCACACACCATCAGGCTTCCAAGCAGCTCTCAAGGAAACTCAGTTTTCACACTCTATGCTTAGTGCCCTTTGAGTGCATTATCTAGGAATGAACATGGTAGAGCATCCCACACAATCGAATGCTCCACATGCGGTTTTCACATGCCACCAACTCCACATTCACAGGCAACTTCAGCGCCACAGCCGTTTTCAGATAGCCCTCAATGCAAAGGCTCTAGACGCAAATATTGGTGTGAGAGCTAATTCAATCAAGGAAACACTGCATGTTGGTGAAGGGCATATTGAAGAAGGATCAGCCGAGTGGTTCTTGTGGGAGAACAACTCCATTTGGCTCACTAACTTCACACACCATCAGGCTTCCAAGCAGCTCTCAAGGAAACTCAGTTTTCACACTCTATGCTTAGTGCCCTTTGAGTGCATTATCTAGGAATGAACATGGTAGAGCATCCCACACAAACGAATGCTCCACATGCGGTTTTCACATGCCACCAACTCCACATTCACAGGCAACTTCAGCGCCACAGCCATTTTCAGATAGCCCTCAATGCAAAGGCTCTAGACGCAAATATTGGTGTGAGAGCTAATTCAATCAAGGAAACACTGCATGTTGGTGAAGGGCATATTGAAGAAGGATCAGCCGAGTGGTTCTTGTGGGAGAACAACTCCATTTGGCTCACTAACTTCACACACCATCAGGCTTCCAAGCAGCTCTCAAGGAAACTCAGTTTTCACACTCTATGCTTAGTGCCCTTTGAGTGCCTAGGACTGAAATGAATCTTGGAGAGCATCCCACATAAAGGAATGCTCCACATGCGGGTTTCACATGCCACCAACTCCACATTCACAGGCAACTTCATCGCCACAGCCGATTTCAGATAGCCCTCAATGCAAAGGCTCTAGACGCAAATATTGGTGTGAGAGCTAATTCAATCAAGGAAACACTGCATGTTGGTGAAGGGCATATTGAAGAAGGATCAGCCGAGTGGTTCTTGTGGGAGAACAACTCCATTTGGCTCACTAACTTCACACACCATCAGGCTTCCAAGCAGCTCTCAAGGAAACTCAGTTTTCACACTCTATGCTTAGTGCCCTTTGAGTGCCTAGGACTGAAATGAACCTGGTAGAGCATCCCACACAAACGAATGCTCCACATGCGGGTTTCACATGCCACCAACTCCACATTCACAGGCAACTTCAGCACCACAGCCGTTTTCAGATAGCCCTCAATGCAAAGGCTCTAGACGCAAATATTGGTGTGAGAGCTAATTCAATCAAGGAAACACTGCATGTTGGTGAAGGGCATATTGAAGAAGGATCAGCCGAGTGGTTCCTGTGGGAGAACAACTCCATTTGGCTCACTAAATTCACACACCATCACGCTTCCAAGCAGCTCTCAAGGAAACTCAGTTTTCACACTCTATTCTTATTGCCCTTTGAGTGCATTATCTAGGAATGAACCTGGTAGAGCATCCCACACAAACGAATGCTCCACATGCGGGTTTCACATGCCACCAACTCCACATTCACAGGCAACTTCAGCGCCACAGCCGTTTTCAGATAGCCCTCAATGCAAAGGCTCTAGACGCAAATATTGGTGTGAGAGCTAATTCAATCAAGGAAACACTGCATGTTGGTGAAGGGCATATTGAAGAAGAATCAGCCGAGTGGTTCTTGTGGGAGAACAACTCCATGTGGCTCACTAACTTCACACACCATCAGGCTTCCAAACATCTCTCAAGGAAACTCAGTTTTCACACTCTATGCTTAGTGCCCTTTGAGTGCATTATCTAGGAATGAACCTGGTAGAGCATCCCACACAAACGAATGCTCCACATGCGGGTTTCACATGCCACCAACTCCACATTCACAGGCAACTTCAGCGCCACAGCCGTTTTCAGATAGCCCTCAATGCAAAGGCTCTAGACGCAAATATTGGTGTGAGAGCTAATTCAATCAAGGAAACACTGCATGTTGGTGAAGGGCATATTGAAGAAGAATCAGCCGAGTGGTTCTTGTGGGAGAACAACTCCATTTGGCTCACTAACTTCACACACCATCAGGCTTCCAAGCAGCTCTCAAGGAAACTCAGTTTTCACACTCTATGCTTAGTGCCCTTTGTATGGCTAGGACTGAAATGAACCTGGTAGAGCATCCCACACAAACGAATGCTCCACATGCGGGTTTCACATGCCACCAACTCCACATTCACAGGCAACTTCAGCGCCACAGCCGTTTTCAGATAGCCCTCAATGCAAAGGCTCTAGATGCAAATATTGGTGTGAGAGCTAATTCAATCAAGGAAACACTGCATGTTGGTGAAGGGCATATTGAAGAAGGATCAGCCGAGTGGTTCTTGTGGGAGAACAACTCCATTTGGCTCACTAACTTCACACACCATCAGGCTTCCAAGCAGCTCTCAAGGAAACTCAGTTTTCACTCTATGCTTAGTGCCCTTTGAGTGCATTATCTAGGAATGAACCTGGTAGAGCATCCCACACAAACGAATGCTCCACATGCGGGTTTCACATGCCACCAACTCCACATTCACAGGCAACTTCAGCGCCACAGCCGTTTTCAGATAGCCCTCAATGCAAAGGCTCTAGACGCAAATATTGGTGTGAGAGCTAATTCAATCAAGGAAACACTGCATGTTGGTGAAGGGCATATTGAAGAAGGATCAGCCGAGTGGTTCTTGTGGGAGAACAACTCCATGTGGCTCACTAACTTCACACACCATCAGGCTTCCAAGCAGCTCTCAAGGAAACTCAGTTTTCACACTCTATGCTTAGTGCCCTTTGAGTGCATTATCTAGGAATGAACCTGGTAGAGCATCCCACACGTACGAATGCTCCACTTGCGGTTTTCACATGCCACCAACTCCACATTCACAGGCAACTTCAGCGCCACAGCCGTTTTCAGATAGCCCTCAATGCAAAGGCTCTAGACGCAAATATTGGTGTGAGAGCTAATTCAATCAAGGAAACACTGCATGTTGGTGAAGGGCATATTGAAGAAGGATCAGCCGAGTGGTTCTTGTGGGAGAACAACTCCATTTGGCTCACTAACTTCACACACCATCAGGCTTCCAAGCAGCTCTCAAGGAAACTCAGTTTTCACACTCTATGCTTAGTGCCCTTTGAGTGCCTAGGACTGAAATGAAGCTTGGAGAGCATCCCTCATGAAGGAATGCTCCACATGCGGGTTTCACATGCCACCAACTCCACATTCACAGGCAACTTCAGCGCCACAGCCGTTTTCAGATAGCCCTCAATGCAAAGGCTCTAGACGCAAATATTGGTGTGAGAGCTAATTCAATCAAGGAAACACTGCATGTTGGTGAAGGGCATATTGAAGAAGGATCAGCCGAGTGGTTCTTGTGGGAGAACAACTCCATTTGGCTCACTAACTTCACAACCATCAGGCTTCCAAGCAGCTCTCAAGGAAACTCAGTTTTCACACTCTATGCTTAGTGCCCTTTGAGTGCATTATCTAGGAATGAACCTGGTAGAGCATCCCACACAAACGAATGCTCCACATGCGGGTTTCACATGCCACCAACTCCACATTCACAGGCAACTTCAGCGCCACAGCCGTTTTTAGATAGCCCTCAATGCAAAGGCTCTAGACGCAAATATTGGTGTGAGAGCTAATTCAATCAAGGAAACACTGCATGTTGGTTAAGGGCATATTGAAGAAGAATCAGCCGAGTGGTTCTTGTGGGAGAACAACTCCATTTGGCTCACTAACTTCACACACCATCAGGCTTCCAAGCAGCTCTCAAGGAAACTCAGTTTTCACACTCTATGCTTAGTGCCCTTTGAGTGCATTATCTAGGAATGAAGCTTGGAGAGCATCCCACACAAACGAATGCTCCACATGCGGGTTTCACATGCCACCAACTCCACATTCACAGGCAACTTCAGGGACACAGCCATTTTCAGATAGCCCTCAATGCAAAGGCTCTAGACGCAAATATTGGTGTGAGAGCTAATTCAATCAAGGAAACACTGCATGTTGGTGAAGGGCATATTGAAGAAGGATCAGCCGAGTGGTTCTTGTGGGAGAACAACTCCATTTGGCTCACTAACTTCACACACCATCAGGCTTCCAAGCAGCTCTCAAGGAAACTCAGTTTTCACACTCTATGGTTAGTGCCCTTTGAGTGCCTAGGACTGAAATGAACCTGGTAGAGCATCCCACACAAACGAATGCTCCACATGCGGGTTTAACATGCCACCAACTCCACATTCACAGGCAACTTCAGCGCCACAGCCGTTTTCAGATAGCCCTCAATGCAAAGGCTCTAGACGCAAATATTGGTGTGAGAGCTAATTCAATCAAGGAAACACTGCATGTTGGTGAAGGGCATATTGAAGAAGGATCAGCCGAGTGGTTCTTGTGGGAGAACAACTCCATGTGGCTCACTAACTTCACACACCATCAGGCTTCCAAGCAGCTCTCAAGGAAACTCAGTTTTCACACTCTATGCTTAGTGCCCTTTGAGTGCATTATCTAGGAATGAACATGGTAGAGCATCCCACACGTAGGAATGCTCCACTTGCGGTTTTCACATGTCATCAACTCCACATTCACAGGCAACTTCAGCGCCACAGCCGTTTTCAGATAGCCCTCAATGCAAAGGCTCTAGACTCAAATATTGGTTTGAGAGCTAATTCAATCAAGGAAACACTGCATGTTGGTTAAGGGCATATTGAAGAAGGATCAGCCGAGTGGTTCTTGTGGGAGAACAACTCCATTTGGCTCACTAACTTCACACACCATCAGGCTTCCAAGCAGCTGTCAAGGAAACTCAGTTTTCACACTCTATGCTTAGTGCCCTTTGAGTGCCTAGGACTGAAATGAAGCTTGGAGAGCATCCCACACAAACGAATGCTCCACATGCGGGTTTCACATGCCACCAACTCCACATTCACAGGCAACTTCAGCGCCACAGCCGTTTTCAGATAGCCCTCAATGCAAAGGCTCTAGATGCAAATATTGGTGTGAGAGCTAATTCAATCAAGGAAACACTGCATGTTGGTGAAGGGCATATTGAAGAAGGATCAGCCGAGTGGTTCTTGTGGGAGAACAACTCCATTTGGCTCACTAACTTCACACACCATCAGGCTTCCAAGCAGCTCTCAAGGAAACTCAGTTTTCACACTCTATTCTTATTGCCCTTTGAGTGCATTATCTAGGAATGAACCTGGTAGAGCATCCCACACAAACGAATGCTCCACATGCGGGTTTCACATGCCACCAACTCCACATTCACAGGCAACTTCAGCGCCACAGCCGTTTTCAGATAGCCCTCAATGCAAAGGCTCTAGACGCAAATATTGGTGTGAGAGCTAATTCAATCAAGGAAACACTGCATGTTGGTGAAGGGCATATTGAAGAAGGATCAGCCGAGTGGTTCTTGTGGAGAACAACTCCATTTGGCTCACTAACTTCACACACCATCAGGCTTCCAAGCAGCTCTCAAGGAAACTCAGTTTTCACACTCTATGCTTAGTGCCCTTTGTATGGCTAGGACTGAAATGAACCTGGTAGAGCATCCCACACAAACGAATGCTCCACATGCGGGTTTCACATGGCACCAACTCCACATTCACAGGCAACTTCAGCGCCACAGCCGTTTTCAGATAGCCCTCAATGCAAAGGCTCTAGATGCAAATATTGGTGTGAGAGCTAATTCAATCAAGGAAACACTGCATGTTGGTGAAGGGCATATTGAAGAAGGATCAGCCGAGTGGTTCTTGTGGGAGAACAACTCCATTTGGCTCACTAACTTCACACACCATCAGGCTTCCAAGCAGCTCTCAAGGAAACTCAGTTTTCACACTCTATGCTTAGTGCCCTTTGAGTGCATTATCTAGGAATGAACCTGGTAGAGCATCCCATACAAACGAATGCTCCACATGCGGGTTTCACATGCCACCAACTCCACATTCACAGGCAACTTCAGCGCCACAGCCGTTTTCAGATAGCCCTCAATGCAAAGGCTCTAGACGCAAATATTGGTGTGAGAGCTAATTCAATCAAGGAAACACTGCATGTTGGTGAAGGGCATATTGAAGAAGAATCAGCCGAGTGGTTCTTGTGGGAGAACAACTCCATGTGGCTCACTAACTTCACACACCATCAGGCTTCCAAGCAGCTGTCAAGGAAACTCAGTTTTCACACTCTATGCTTAGTGCCCTTTGAGTGCATTATCTAGGAATGAACCTGGTAGAGCATCCCACACGTACGAATGCTCCACTTGCTGTTTTCACATGCCACCAACTCCACATTCACAGGCAACTTCAGCGCCACAGCCATTTTCAGATAGCCCTCAATGCAAAGGCTCTAGACGCAAATATTGGTGTGAGAGCTAATTCAATCAAGGAAACACTGCATGTTGGTGAAGGGCATATTGAAGAAGGATCAGCCGAGTGGTTCTTGTGGAGAACAACTCCATTTGGCTCACTAACTTCACACACCATCAGGCTTCCAAGCAGCTCTCAAGGAAACTCAGTTTTCACACTCTATGCTTAGTGCCCTTTGAGTGCCTAGGACTGAAATGAAGCTTGGAGAGCATCCCTCATAAAGGAATGCTCCACATGCGGGTTTCACATGCCACCAACTCCACATTCACAGGCAACTTCAGCGCCACAGCCGTTTTCAGATAGCCCTCAATGCAAAGGCTCTAGACGCAAATATTGGTGTGAGAGCTAATTCAATCAAGGAAACACTGCATGTTGGTGAAGGGCATATTGAAGAAGGATCAGCCGAGTGGTTCTTGTGGGAGAACAACTCCATTTGGCTCACTAACTTCACACACCATCAAGCTTCCAAGCAGCTCTCAAGGAAACTCAGTTTTCACACTCTATGCTTAGTGCTCTTTGTGTGCCTAGGACTGAAATGAAGCGTGGAGAGCATCCCGCACAAACGAATGTTCCACATGCGGGTTTCACATGCCACCAACTCCACATTCACAGGCAACTTCAGCGCCAGAGCCGTTTTCAGATAGCCCTCAATGCAAAGGCTCTAGACGCAAATATTGGTGTGAGAGCTAATTCAATCAAGGAAACACTGCATGTTGGTGAAGGGCATATTGAAGAAGGATCAGCCGAGTGGTTCTTGTGGGAGAACAACTCCATTTGGCTCACTAACTTCACACACCATCAGGCTTCCAAGCAGCTCTCAAGGAAACTCAGTTTTCACACTCTATGCTTAGTGGCCTTTGTATGGCTAGGACTGAAATGAACCTGGTAGAGCATCCCACACAAACGAATGCTCCACATGCGGGTTTCACATGCCACCAACTCCACATTCACAGGCAACTTCAGCGCCACAGCCGTTTTCAGATAGCCCTCAAAGCAAAGGCTCTAGACGCAAATATTGGTGTGAGAGCTAATTCAATCAAGGAAACACTGCATGTTGGTGAAGGGCATATTGAAGAAGAATCAGCCGAGTGGTTCTTGTGGGAGAACAACTCCATTTGGCTCACTAACTTCACAACCATCAGGCTTCCAAGCAGCTCTCAAGGAAACTCAGTTTTCACACTCTATGCTTAGTGCTCTTTGTGTGCCTAGGACTGAAATGAAGCTTGGTCAGCATCCCACACAAACGAATGCTCCACATGCGGGTTTCACATGCCACCAACTCCACATTCACAGGCAACTTCAGCGCCACAGCCGTTTTCAGATAGCCCTCAATGCAAAGGCTCTAGACGCAAATATTGGTGTGAGAGCCAATTCAATCAAGGAAATACTGCATGTTGGTGAAGGGCATATTGAAGAAGAATCAGCCGAGTGGTTCTTGTGGGAGAACAACTCCATTTGGCTCACTAAATTCACACACCATCACGCTTTCAAGCAGCTCTCAAGGAAACTCAGTTTTCACACTCTATGCTTAGTGCCCTTTGAGTGCATTATCTAGGAATGAACCTGGTAGAGCATCCCACACAAACGAATGCTCCCCATGCGGGTTTCACATGCCACCAACTCCACATTCACAGGCAACTTCAGCGCCACAGCCGTTTTCAGATAGCCCTCAATGCAAAGGCTCTAGACGCAAATATTGGTGTGAGAGCTAATTCAATCAAGGAAACACTGCATGTTGGTTAAGGGCATATTGAAGAAGAATCAGCCGAGTGGTTCTTGTGGGAGAACAACTCCATGTGTCTCACTAACTTCACACACCATCAGGCTTCCAAGCACCTCTGAAGGAAACTCAGTTTTCACACTCTATGCTTAGTGCCCTTTGAGTGCATTATCTAGGAATGAAGCTTGGAGAGCATCCCACACAAACGAATGCTCCACATGCGGGTTTCACATGCCACCAACTCCACATTCACAGGCAACTTCAGCGCCACAGCCGTTTTCAGATAGCCCTCA
Organism: Ochotona princeps; assembly: GCF_030435755.1. Classification (NCBI taxonomy): domain Eukaryota; kingdom Metazoa; phylum Chordata; class Mammalia; order Lagomorpha; family Ochotonidae; genus Ochotona; species Ochotona princeps. Next base: position 57,471 of record NW_026696846.1, on the reverse strand, counting down.
ATGCAAAGGCTCTAGACACAAATATTGGTGTGAGAGCTAATTCAATCAAGGAAACACTGCATGTTGGTGAAGGGCATATTGAAGAAGGATCAGCCGAGTGGTTCTTGTGGGAGAACAACTCCATTTGGCTCACTAACTTCACACACCATCAGGCTTCCAAGCAGCTCTCAAGGAAACTCAGTTTTCACACTCTATGCTTAGTGCCCTTTGAGTGCATTATCTAGGAATGAACCTGGTAGAGCATCCCACACAAACGAATGCTCCACATGCGGGTTTCACATGCCACCAACTCCACATTCACAGGCAACTTCAGCGCCACAGCCGTTTTCAGATAGCCCTCAATGCAAAGGCTCTAGACGCAAATATTGGTGTGAGAGCTAATTCAATCAAGGAAACACTGCATGTTGGTGAAGGGCATATTGAAGAAGGATCAGCCGAGTGGTTCTTGTTTGAGAACAACTCCATTTGGCTCACTAACTTCACACACCATCAGGCTTCCAAGCAGCTCTCAAGGAAACTCAGTTTTCACACTCTATGCTTAGTGCCCTTTGAGTGCCTAGGACTGAAATGAAGCTTGGAGAGCATCCCACACAAAGGAATGCTCCACATGCGGGTTTCACATGCCACCAACTCCACATTCACAGGCAACTTCAGCGCCACAGCCGTTTTCAGATAGCCCTCAATGCAAAGGCTCTAGACACAAATATTGGTGTGAGAGCTAATTCAATCAAGGAAACACTGCATGTTGGTGAAGGGCATATTGAAGAAGGATCAGCCGAGTGGTTCTTGTGGGAGAACAACTCCATTTGGCTCACTAACTTCACACACCATCAGGCTTCCAAGCAGCTCTCAAGGAAACTCAGTTTTCACACTCTATTCTTATTGCCCTTTGAGTGCATTATCTAGGAATGAACCTGGTAGAGCATCCCACACAAACGAATGCTCCACATGCGGGTTTCACATGCCACCAACTCCACATTCACAGGCAACTTCAGCGCCACAGCCGTTTTCAGATAGCCCTCAATGCAAAGGCTCTAGACGCAAATATTGGTGTGAGAGCTAATTCAATCAAGGAAACACTGCATGTTGGTTAAGGGCATATTGAAGAAGAATCAGCCGAGTGGTTCTTGTGGGAGAACAACTCCATGTGGCTCACTAACTTCACACACCATCAGGCTTCCAAACAGCTCTCAAGGAAACTCAGTTTTCACACTCTATGCTTAGTGCCCTTTGAGTGCATTATCTAGGAATGAACCTGGTAGAGCATCCCACACAAACGAATGCTCCACATGCGGGTTTCACATGCCACCAACTCCACATTCACAGGCAACTTCAGCGCCACAGCCGTTTTCAGATAGCCCTCAATGCAAAGGCTCTAGATGCAAATATTGGTGTGAGAGCTAATTCAATCAAGGAAACACTGCATGTTGGTGAAGGGCATATTGAAGAAGGATCAGCCGAGTGGTTCTTGTGGGAGAATAACTCCATTTGGCTCACTAACTTCACACACCATCAGGCTTCCAAGCAGCTCTCAAGGAAACTCAGTTTTCACACTCTATGCTTAGTGCTCTTTGTGTGCCTAGGACTGAAATGAAGCTTGGAGAGCATCCCACAAAAGGAATGCTCCACATGAGGTTTTCACATGCCACCAACTCCACATTCACAGGCAACTTCAGCGCCACAACCGTTTTCAGATAGCCCTCAATGCAAAGGCTCTAGACACAAATATTGGTGTGAGAGCTAATTCAATCAAGGAAACACTGCATGTTGGTGAAGGGCATATTGAAGAAGGATCAGCCGAGTGGTTCTTGTGGGAGAACAACTCCATTTGGCTCACTAACTTCACACACCATCAGGCTTCCAAGCAGCTCTCAAGGAAACTCAGTTTTCACACTCTATTCTTATTACCCTTTGAGTGCATTATCTAGGAATGAACCTGGTAGAGCATCCCACACAAACGAATGCTCCACATGCGGGTTTCACATGCCACCAACTCCACATTCACAGGCAACTTCAGCGCCACAGCCGTTTTCAGATAGCCCTCAATGCAAAGGCTCTAGACGCAAATATTGGTGTGAGAGCTAATTCAATCAAGGAAACACTGCATGTTGGTGAAGGGCATATTGAAGAAGATCAGCCGAGTGGTTCTTGTGGGAGAACAACTCCATTTGGCTCACTAACTTCACACACCATCAGGCTTCCAAGCAGCTCTCAAGGAAACTCAGTTTTCACACTCTATGCTTAGTGCCCTTTGAGTTTCTAGGACTGAAATGAAGCTTGGAGAGCATCCCACACAAAGGAATGCTCCACATGCGGGTTTCACATGCCACCAACTCCACATTCACAGGCAACTTCAGCGCCACAGCCGTTTCAGATAGCCCTCAATGCAAAGGCTCTAGACGCAAATATTGGTGTGAGAGCTAATTCAATCAAGGAAACACTGCATGTTGGTGAAGGGCATATTGAAGAAGGATCAGCCGAGTGGTTCTTGTGGGAGAACAACTCCATTTGGCTCACTAACTTCACACACCATCAGGCTTCCAAGCAGCTCTCAAGGAAACTCAGTTTTCACACTCTATGCTTAGTGCTCTTTGTGTGCCTAGGACTGAAATGAAGCTTGGAGAGCATCCCACATAAACGAATGCTCCACATGCGGGTTTCACATGCCACCAACTCCACATTCACAGGCAACTTCAGCGCCACAGCCGTTTTCAGATAGCCCTCAATGCAAAGGCTCTAGACGCAAATATTGGTGTGAGAGCTAATTCAATCAAGGAAACACTGCATGTTGGTGAAGGGCATATTGAAGAAGGATCAGCCGAGTGGTTCTTGTGGGAGAACAACTCCATTTGGCTCACTAACTTCACACACCATCAGGCTTCCAAGCAGCTCTCAAGGAAACTCAGTTTTCACACTCTATGCTTAGTGCTCTTTGTGTGCCTAGGACTGAAATGAAGCTTGGAGAGCATCCCACATAAACGAATGCTCCACATGCGGGTTTCACATGCCACCAACTCCACATTCACAGGCAACTTCAGCGCCACAGCCGTTTTCAGATAGCCCTCAATGCAAAGGCTCTAGACGCAAATATTGGTGTGAGAGCTAATTCAATCAAGGAAACACTGCATGTTGGTGAAGGGCATATTGAAGAAGGATCAGCCGAGTGGTTCTTGTGGGAGAACAACTCCATTTGGCTCACTAACTTCACACACCATCAGGCTTCCAAGCAGCTCTCAAGGAAACTCAGTTTTCACACTCTATTCTTATTACCCTTTGAGTGCATTATCTAGGAATGAACCTGGTAGAGCATCCCACACAAACGAATGCTCCACATGCGGGTTTCACATGCCACCAACTCCACATTCACAGGCAACTTCAGCGCCACAGCCGTTTTCAGATAGCCCTCAATGCAAAGGCTCTAGACGCAAATATTGGTGTGAGAGCTAATTCAATCAAGGAAACACTGCATGTTGGTGAAGGGCATATTGAAGAAGGATCAGCCGAGTGGTTCTTGTGGGAGAACAACTCCATTTGGCTCACTAACTTCACACACCATCAGGCTTCCAAGCAGCTCTCAAGGAAACTCAGTTTTCACACTCTATGCTTAGTGCCCTTTGTGTTCCTAGGACTGAAATGAAGCTTGGAGAGCATCCCACACAAAGGAATGCTCCACATGCGGGTTTCACATGCCACCAACTCCACATTCACAGGCAACTTCAGCGCCACAGCCGTTTTCAGATAGCCCTCAATGCAAAGGCTCTAGACACAAATATTGGTGTGAGAGCTAATTCAATCAAGGAAACACTGCATGTTGGTGAAGGGCATATTGAAGAAGGATCAGCCGAGTGGTTCTTGTGGGAGAACAACTCCATTTGGCTCACTAACTTCACACACCATCAGGCTTCCAAACAGCTCTCAAGGAAACTCAGTTTTCACACTCTATGCTTAGTGCCCTTTGAGTGCATTATCTAGGAATGAACCTGGTAGAGCATCCCACACAAACGAATGCTCCACATGCGGGTTTCACATGCCACCAACTCCACATTCACAGGCAACTTCAGCGCCACAGCCGTTTTCAGATAGCCCTCAATGCAAAGGCTCTAGATGCAAATATTGGTGTGAGAGCTAATTCAATCAAGGAAACACTGCATGTTGGTGAAGGGCATATTGAAGAAGGATCAGCCGAGTGGTTCTTGTGGGAGAATAACTCCATTTGGCTCACTAACTTCACACACCATCAGGCTTCCAAGCAGCTCTCAAGGAAACTCAGTTTTCACACTCTATGCTTAGTGCTCTTTGTGTGCCTAGGACTGAAATGAAGCTTGGAGAGCATCCCACAAAAGGAATGCTCCACATGAGGTTTTCACATGCCACCAACTCCACATTCACAGGCAACTTCAGCGCCACAACCGTTTTCAGATAGCCCTCAATGCAAAGGCTCTAGACACAAATATTGGTGTGAGAGCTAATTCAATCAAGGAAACACTGCATGTTGGTGAAGGGCATATTGAAGAAGGATCAGCCGAGTGGTTCTTGTGGGAGAACAACTCCATTTGGCTCACTAACTTCACACACCATCAGGCTTCCAAGCAGCTCTCAAGGAAACTCAGTTTTCACACTCTATTCTTATTACCCTTTGAGTGCATTATCTAGGAATGAACCTGGTAGAGCATCCCACACAAACGAATGCTCCACATGCGGGTTTCACATGCCACCAACTCCACATTCACAGGCAACTTCAGCGCCACAGCCGTTTTCAGATAGCCCTCAATGCAAAGGCTCTAGACGCAAATATTGGTGTGAGAGCTAATTCAATCAAGGAAACACTGCATGTTGGTGAAGGGCATATTGAAGAAGGATCAGCCGAGTGGTTCTTGTGGGAGAACAACTCCATTTGGCTCACTAACTTCACACACCATCAGGCTTCCAAGCAGCTCACAAGGAAACTCAGTTTTCACACTCTATGCTTAGTGCCCTTTGAGTTTCTAGGACTGAAATGAAGCTTGGAGAGCATCCCACACAAAGGAATGCTCCACATGCGGGTTTCACATGCCACCAACTCCACATTCACAGGCAACTTCAGCGCCACAGCCGTTTTCAGATAGCCCTCAATGCAAAGGCTCTAGACGCAAATATTGGTGTGAGAGCTAATTCAATCAAGGAAACACTGCATGTTGGTGAAGGGCATATTGAAGAAGGATCAGCCGAGTGGTTCTTGTGGGAGAACAACTCCATTTGGCTCACTAACTTCACACACCATCAGGCTTCCAAGCAGCTCTCAAGGAAACTCAGTTTTCACACTCTATGCTTAGTGCTCTTTGTGTGCCTAGGACTGAAATGAAGCTTGGAGAGCATCCCACATAAACGAATGCTCCACATGCGGGTTTCACATGCCACCAACTCCACATTCACAGGCAACTTCAGCGCCACAGCCGTTTTCAGATAGCCCTCAATGCAAAGGCTCTAGACGCAAATATTGGTGTGAGAGCCAATTCAATCAAGGAAACACTGCATGTTGGTGAAGGGCATATTGAGGAAGGATCAGCCGAGTGGTTCTTGTGGGAGAACAACTCCATTTGGCTCACTAACTTCACACACCATCAGGCTTCCAAGCAGCTCTCAAGGAAACTCAGTTTTCACACTCTATGCTTAGTGCTCTTTGTGTGCCTAGGACTGAAATGAAGCTTGGAGAGCATCCCACATAAACGAATGCTCCACATGCGGGTTTCACATGCCACCAACTCCACATTCACAGGCAACTTCAGCGCCACAGCCGTTTTCAGATAGCCCTCAATGCAAAGGCTCTAGACGCAAATATTGGTGTGAGAGCTAATTCAATCAAGGAAACACTGCATGTTGGTGAAGGGCATATTGAAGAAGGATCAGCCGAGTGGTTCTTGTGGGAGAACAACTCCATTTGGCTCACTAACTTCACACACCATCAGGCTTCCAAGCAGCTCTCAAGGAAACTCAGTTTTCACACTCTATTCTTATTACCCTTTGAGTGCATTATCTAGGAATGAACCTGGTAGAGCATCCCACACAAACGAATGCTCCACATGCGGGTTTCACATGCCACCAACTCCACATTCACAGGCAACTTCAGCGCCACAGCCGTTTTCAGATAGCCCTCAATGCAAAGGCTCTAGACGCAAATATTGGTGTGAGAGCTAATTCAATCAAGGAAACACTGCATGTTGGTGAAGGGCATATTGAAGAAGGATCAGCCGAGTGGTTCTTGTGGGAGAACAACTCCATTTGGCTCACTAACTTCACACACCATCAGGCTTCCAAGCAGCTCTCAAGGAAACTCAGTTTTCACACTCTATGCTTAGTGCCCTTTGAGTTTCTAGGACTGAAATGAAGCTTGGACAGCATCCCACACAAAGGAATGCTCCACATGCGGGTTTCACATGCCACCAACTCCACATTCACAGGCAACTTCAGCGCCACAGCCGTTTTCAGATAGCCCTCAATGCAAAGGCTCTAGACGCAAATATTGGTGTGAGAGCTAATTCAATCAAGGAAACACTGCATGTTGGTGAAGGGCATATTGAAGAAGGATCAGCCGAGTGGTTCTTGTGGGAGAACAACTCCATTTGGCTCACTAACTTCACACACCATCAGGCTTCCAAGCAGCTCTCAAGGAAACTCAGTTTTCACACTCTATGCTTAGTGCTCTTTGTGTGCCTAGGACTGAAATGAAGCTTGGAGAGCATCCCACATAAACGAATGCTCCACATGCGGGTTTCACATGCCACCAACTCCACATTCACAGGCAACTTCAGCGCCACAGCCGTTTTCAGATAGCCCTCAATGCAAAGGCTCTAGACGCAAATATTGGTGTGAGAGCTAATTCAATCAAGGAAACACTGCATGTTGGTGAAGGGCATATTGAGGAAGGATCAGCCGAGTGGTTCTTGTGGGAGAACAACTCCATTTGGCTCACTAACTTCACACACCATCAGGCTTCCAAGCAGCTCTCAAGGAAACTCAGTTTTCACACTCTATGCTTAGTGCTCTTTGTGTGCCTAGGACTGAAATGAAGCTTGGAGAGCATCCCACATAAACGAATGCTCCACATGCGGGTTTCACATGCCACCAACTCCACATTCACAGGCAACTTCAGCGCCACAGCCGTTTTCAGATAGCCCTCAATGCAAAGGCTCTAGACGCAAATATTGGTGTGAGAGCTAATTCAATCAAGGAAACACTGCATGTTGGTGAAGGGCATATTGAAGAAGGATCAGCCGAGTGGTTCTTGTGGGAGAACAACTCCATTTGGCTCACTAACTTCACACACCATCAGGCTTCCAAGCAGCTCTCAAGGAAACTCAGTTTTCACACTCTATTCTTATTACCCTTTGAGTGCATTATCTAGGAATGAACCTGGTAGAGCATCCCACACAAACGAATGCTCCACATGCGGGTTTCACATGCCACCAACTCCACATTCACAGGCAACTTCAGCGCCACAGCCGTTTTCAGATAGCCCTCAATGCAAAGGCTCTAGACGCAAATATTGGTGTGAGAGCTAATTCAATCAAGGAAACACTGCATGTTGGTGAAGGGCATATTGAAGAAGGATCAGCCGAGTGGTTCTTGTGGGAGAACAACTCCATTTGGCTCACTAACTTCACACACCATCAGGCTTCCAAGCAGCTCTCAAGGAAACTCAGTTTTCACACTCTATGCTTAGTGCCCTTTGAGTGCCTAGGACTGAAATGAAGCTTGGAGAGCATCCCACAAAAGGAATGCTCCACATGCGGGTTTCACATGCCACCAACTCCACATTCACAGGCAACTTCAGCGCCACAACCGTTTTCAGATAGCCCTCAATGCAAAGGCTCTAGACACAAATATTGGTGTGAGAGCTAATTCAATCAAGGAAACACTGCATGTTGGTGAAGGGCATATTGAAGAAGGATCAGCCGAGTGGTTCTTGTGGGAGAACAAATCCATTTGGCTCACTAACTTCACACACCATCAGGCTTCCAAGCAGCTCTCAAGGAAACTCAGTTTTCACACTCTATTCTTATTGCCCTTTGAGTGCATTATCTAGGAATGAACCTGGTAGAGCATCCCACACAAACGAATGCTCCACATGCGGGTTTCACATGCCACCAACTCCACATTCACAGGCAACTTCAGCGCCACAGCCGTTTTCAGATAGCCCTCAATGCAAAGGCTCTAGATGCAAATATTGGTGTGAGAGCTAATTCAATCAAGGAAACACTGCATGTTGGTGAAGGGCATATTGAAGAAGGATCAGCCGAGTGGTTCTTGTGGGAGAACAACTCCATTTGGCTCACTAACTTCACACACCATCAGGCTTCCAAGCAGCTCTCAAGGAAACTCAGTTTTCACACTCTATGCTTAGTGCCCTTTGAGTGCCTAGGACTGAAATGAAGCTTGGAGAGCATCCCACAAAAGGAATGCTCCACATGCGGGTTTCACATGCCACCAACTCCACATTCACAGGCAACTTCAGCGCCACAACCGTTTTCAGATAGCCCTCAATGCAAAGGCTCTAGACACAAATATTGGTGTGAGAGCTAATTCAATCAAGGAAACACTGCATGTTGGTGAAGGGCATATTGAAGAAGGATCAGCCGAGTGGTTCTTGTGGGAGAACAAATCCATTTGGCTCACTAACTTCACACACCATCAGGCTTCCAAGCAGCTCTCAAGGAAACTCAGTTTTCACACTCTATTCTTAGTGCCCTTTGTATGGCTAGGACTGAAATGAACCTGGTAGAGCATCCCACACAAACGAATGCTCCACATGCGGGTTTCACATGCCACCAACTCCACATTCACAGGCAACTTCAGCGCCACAGCCGTTTTCAGATAGCCCTCAATGCAAAGGCTCTAGACGCAAATATTGGTGTGAGAGCTAATTCAATCAAGGAAACACTGCATGTTGGTGAAGGGCATATTGAAGAAGGATCAGCCGAGTGGTTCTTGTGGGAGAACAACTCCATTTGGCTCACTAACTTCACACACCATCAGGCTTCCAAGCAGCTCTCAAGGAAACTCAGTTTTCACACTCTATGCTTAGTGCCCTTTGAGTGCATTGACTAGGAATGAACCTGGAGTGCATCCCACATAAACGAATGCTCCACATGCGGGTTTCACATGCCACCAACTCGACATTCACAGGCAACTTCAGCGCCACAGCCGTTTTCAGATAGCCCTCAATGCAAAGGCTCTAGACGCAAATATTGGTGTGAGAGCTAATTCAATCAAGGAAACACTGCATGTTGGTGAAGGGCATATTGAAGAAGGATCAGCCGAGTGGTTCTTGTGGGAGAACAACTCCATTTGGCTCACTAACTTCACACACCATCAGGCTTCCAAGCAGCTCTCAAGGAAACTCAGTTTTCACACTCTATGCTTAGTGCTCTTTGTGTGCCTAGGACTGAAATGAAGCTTGGAGAGCATCCCACATAAACGAATGCTCCACATGCGGGTTTCACATGCCACCAACTCCACATTCACAGGCAACTTCAGCGCCACAGCCGTTTTCAGATAGCCCTCAATGCAAAGGCTCTAGACGCAAATATTGGTGTGAGAGCTAATTCAATCAAGGAAACACTGCATGTTGGTGAAGGGCATATTGAAGAAGGATCAGCCGAGTGGTTCTTGTGGGAGAACAACTCCATTTGGCTCACTAACTTCACACACCATCAGGCTTCCAAGCAGCTCTCAAGGAAACTCAGTTTTCACACTCTATGCTTAGTGCCCTTTGAGTTCCTAGGACTGAAATGAAGCTGGGAGAGCATCCCACACAAAGGAATGCTCCACATGCGGGTTTCACATGCCACCAACTCCACATTCACAGGCAACTTCAGCTCCACAGCCGTTTTCAGATAGCCCTCAATGCAAAGGCTCTAGACACAAATATTGGTGTGAGAGCTAATTCAATCAAGGAAACACTGCATGTTGGTGAAGGGCATATTGAAGAAGGATCAGCCGAGTGGTTCTTGTGGGAGAACAACTCCATTTGGCTCACTAACTTCACACACCATCAGGCTTCCAAGCAGCTCTCAAGGAAACTCAGTTTTCACACTCTATTCTTATTGCCCTTTGAGTGCATTATCTAGGAATGAACCTGGTAGAGCATCCCACACAAACGAATGCTCCACATGCGGGTTTCACATGCCACCAACTCCACATTCACAGGCAACTTCAGCGCCACAGCCGTTTTCAGATAGCCCTCAATGCAAAGGCTCTAGACGCAAATATTGGTGTGAGAGCTAATTCAATCAAGGAAACACTGCATGTTGGTTAAGGGCATATTGAAGAAGAATCAGCCGAGTGGTTCTTGTGGGAGAACAACTCCATGTGGCTCACTAACTTCACACACCATCAGGCTTCCAAGCAGCTCTCAAGGAAACTCAGTTTTCACACTCTATGCTTAGTGCCCTTTGAGTGCATTATCTAGGAATGAACCTGGTAGAGCATCCCACACGTACGAATGCTCCACATGCGGGTTTCACATGCCACCAACTCCACATTCACAGGCAACTTCAGCGCCACAGCCGTTTTCAGATAGCCCTCAATGCAAAGGCTCTAGATGCAAATATTGGTGTGAGAGCTAATTCAATCAAGGAAACACTGCATGTTGGTGAAGGGCATATTGAAGAAGGATCAGCCGAGTGGTTCTTGTGGGAGAACAACTCCATTTGGCTCACTAACTTCACACACCATCAGGCTTCCAAGCAGCTCTCAAGGAAACTCAGTTTTCACACTCTATGCTTAGTGCCCTTTGAGTGCCTAGGACTGAAATGAAGCTTGGAGAGCATCCCACAAAAGGAATGCTCCACATGCGGGTTTCACATGCCACCAACTCCACATTCACAGGCAACTTCAGCGCCACAACCGTTTTCAGATAGCCCTCAATGCAAAGGCTCTAGACACAAATATTGGTGTGAGAGCTAATTCAATCAAGGAAACACTGCATGTTGGTGAAGGGCATATTGAAGAAGAATCAGCCGAGTGGTTCTTGTGGGAGAACAAATCCATTTGGCTCACTAACTTCACACACCATCAGGCTTCCAAGCAGCTCTCAAGGAAACTCAGTTTTCACACTCTATGCTTAGCGCCCTTTGTATGGCTAGGACTGAAATGAACCTGGTAGAGCATCCCACACAAACGAATGCTCCACATGCGGGTTTCACATGCCACCAACTCCACATTCACAGGCAACTTCAGCGCCACAGCCGTTTTCAGATAGCCCTCAATGCAAAGGCTCTAGACGCAAATATTGGTGTGAGAGCTAATTCAATCAAGGAAACACTGCATGTTGGTGAAGGGCATATTGAAGAAGGATCAGCCGAGTGGTTCTTGTGGGAGAAGAACTCCATTTGGCTCACTAACTTCACACACCATCAGGCTTCCAAACAGCTCTCAAGGAAACTCAGTTTTCACACTCTATGCTTAGTGCCCTTTGAGTGCATTATCTAGGAATGAACATGGTAGAGCATCCCACACAAACGAATGCTCCACATGCGGGTTTCACATGCCACCAACTCCACATTCACAGGCAACTTCAGCGCCACAGCCATTTTCAGATAGCCCTCAATGCAAAGGCTCTAGACACAAATATTGGTGTGAGAGCTAATTCAATCAAGGAAACACTGCATGTTGGTGAAGGGCATATTGAAGAAGGATCAGCCGAGTGGTTCTTGTGGGAGAACAACTCCATTTGGCTCACTAACTTCACACACCATCAGGCTTCCAAGCAGCTCTCAAGGAAACTCAGTTTTCACACTCTATGCTTAGTGCCCTTTGAGTGCATTATCTAGGAATGAGCCTGGTAGAGCATCCCACACAAACGAATGCTCCACATGCGGGTTTCACATGCCACCAACTCCACATTCACAGGCAACTTCAGCGCCACAGCCGTTTTCAGATAGCCCTCAATGCAAAGGCTCTAGACGCAAATATTGGTGTGAGAGCTAATTCAATCAAGGAAACACTGCATGTTGGTGAAGGGCATATTGAAGAAGGATCAGCCGAGTGGTTCTTGTGGGAGAACAACTCCATTTGGCTCACTAACTTCACACACCATCAGGCTTCCAAGCAGCTCTCAAGGAAACTCAGTTTTCACACTCTATGCTTAGTGCCTTATGAGTGCCTAGGACTGAAATGAAGCTTGGAGAGCATCCCACATAAACGAATGCTCCACATGCGGGTTTCACATGCCACCAACTCCACATTCACAGGCAACTTCAGCGCCACAGCCGTTTTCAGATAGCCCTCAATGCAAAGGCTCTAGACGCAAATATTGGTGTGAGAGCTAATTCAATCAAGGAAACACTGCATGTTGGTGAAGGGTATATTGAAGAAGGATCAGCCGAGTGGTTCTTGTGGGAGAACAACTCCATTTGGCTCACTAACTTCACACACCATCAGGCTTCCAAGCAGCTCTCAAGGAAACTCAGTTTTCACACTCTATGCTTAGTGCTCTTTTTATGGCTAGGACTGAAATGAACCTGGTAGAGCATCCCACACAAACGAATGCTCCACATGCGGGTTTCACATGCCACCAACTCCACATTCACAGGCAACTTCAGCGCCACAGCCGTTTTCAGATAGCCCTCAATGCAAAGGCTCTAGACGCAAATATTGGTGTGAGAGCTAATTCAATCAAGGAAACACTGCATGTTGGTGAAGGGCATATTGAAGAAGGATCAGCCGAGTGGTTCTTGTGGGAGAACAACTCCATTTGGCTCACTAACTTCACACACCATCAGGCTTCCAAGCAGCTCTCAAGGAAACTCAGTTTTCACACTCTATGCTTAGTGCCCTTTGAGTTCCTAGGACTGAAATGAAGCTGGGAGATCATCCCACATAAACGAATGCTCCACATGCGGGTTTCACATGCCACCAACTCCACATTCACAGGCAACTTCAGCGCCACAGCCGTTTTCAGATAGCCCTCAATGCAAAGGCTCTAGACACAAATATTGGTGTGAGAGCTAATTCAATCAAGGAAACACTGCATGTTGGTGAAGGGCATATTGAAGAAGGATCAGCCGAGTGGTTCTTGTGGGAGAACAACTCCATTTGGCTCACTAACTTCACACACCATCAGGCTTCCAAACAGCTCTCAAGGAAACTCAGTTTTCACACTCTATGCTTAGTGCCCTTTGAGTGCATTATCTAGGAATGAACCTGGTAGAGCATCCCCACACAAACGAATGCTCCACATGCGGGTTTCACATGCCACCAACTCCACATTCACAGGCAACTTCAGCGCCACAGCCGTTTTCAGATAGCCCTCAATGCAAAGGCTCTAGACGCAAATATTGGTGTGAGAGCTAATTCAATCAAGGAAACACTGCATGTTGGTGAAGGGCATATTGAAGAAGGATCAGCCGAGTGGTTCTTGTGGGAGAACAACTCCATTTGGCTCACTAACTTCACACACCATCAGGCTTCCAAGCAGCTCTCAAGGAAACTCAGTTTTCACACTCTATGCTTAGTGCCCTTTGAGTGCCTAGGACTGAAATGAAGCTTGGAGAGCATCCCACATAAACGAATGCTCCACATGCGGGTTTCACATGCCACCAACTCCACATTGATACTCCACATTGACAGGCAACTTCAGCGCCACAGCCGTTTTCAGATAGCCCTCAATGCAAAGGCTCTAGACGCAAATATTGGTGTGAGAGCTAATTCAATCAAGGAAACACTGCATGTTGGTGAAGGGCATATTGAAGAAGGATCAGCCGAGTGGTTCTTGTGGGAGAACAACTCCATTTGGCACACTAACGTCACACACCATCAGGATTCCAAGCAGCTCTCAAGGAAACTCAGTTTTCACACTCTATGCTTAGTGCCCTAAGAGTGCCTAGGAATGAAATGAAGCTTGGAGAGCATCCCACACAAACGAATGTTCCACATGCGGGTTTCACATGCCACCAACTCCACATTCACAGGCAACTTCAGCGCCACAGCCGTTTTCAGATAGCCCTCAATGCAAAGGCTCTAGACGCAAATATTGGTGTGAGAGCTAATTCAATCAAGGAAACACTGCATGTTGGTGAAGGGCATATTGAAGAAGGATCAGCCGAGTGGTTCTTGTGGGAGAACAACTCCATGTGGCTCACTAACTTCACAACCATCAGGCTTCCAAGCAGCTCTCAAGGAAACTCAGTTTTCACACTCTATGCTTAGTGCTCTTTGTATGGCTAGGACTGAAATGAACCTGGTAGAGCATCCCACACAAACGAATGCTCCACATGCGGGTTTCACATGCCACCAACTCCACATTCACAGGCAACTTCAGCGCCACAGCCGTTTTCAGATAGCCCTCAATGCAAAGGCTCTAGACGCAAATATTGGTGTGAGAGCTAATTCAATCAAGGAAACACTGCATGTTGGTGAAGGGCATATTGAAGAAGGATCAGCCGAGTGGTTCTTGTGGGAGAACAACTCCATTTGGCTCACTAACTTCACACACCATCAGGCTTCCAAGCAGCTCTCAAGGAACTCAGTTTTCACACTCTATGCTTAGTGCCCTTTGAGTTCCTAGGACTGAAATGAAGCAGGGAGATCATCCCACATAAACGAATGCTCCACATGCGGGTTTCACATGCCACCAACTCCACATTCACAGGCAACTTCAGCGCCACAGCCATTTTCAGATAGCCCTCAATGCAAAGGCTCTAGACACAAATATTGGTGTGAGAGCTAATTCAATCAAGGAAACACTGCATGTTGGTGAAGGGCATATTGAAGAAGGATCAGCCGAGTGGTTCTTGTGGGAGAACAACTCCATTTGGCTCACTAACTTCACACACCATCAGGCTTCCAAACAGCTCTCAAGGAAACTCAGTTTTCACACTCTATGCTTAGTGCCCTTTGAGTGCATTATCTAGGAATGAACATGGTAGAGCATCCCACACAAACGAATGCTCCACATGCGGGTTTCACATGCCACCAACTCCACATTCACAGGCAACTTCAGCGCCACAGCCGTTTTCAGATAGCCCTCAATGCAAAGGCTCTAGACGCAAATATTGGTGTGAGAGCTAATTCAATCAAGGAAACACTGCATGTTGGTGAAGGGCATATTGAAGAAGGATCAGCCGAGTGGTTCTTGTGGGAGAACAACTCCATTTGGCTCACTAACTTCACACACCATCAGGCTTCCAAACAGCTCTCAAGGAAACTCAGTTTTCACACTCTATGCTTAGTGCCCTTTGAGTGCATTATCTAGGAATGAACCTGGTAGAGCATCCCACACAAACGAATGCTCCACATGCGGGTTTCACATGCCACCAACTCCACATTCACAGGCAACTTCAGCGCCACAGCCGTTTTCAGATAGCCCTCAATGCAAAGGCTCTAGACGCAAATATTGGTGTGAGAGCTAATTCAATCAAGGAAACACTGCATGTTGGTGAAGGGCATATTGAAGAAGGATCAGCCGAGTGGTTCTTGTGGGAGAACAACTCCATTTGGCTCACTAACTTCACACACCATCAGGCTTCCAAGCAGCTCTCAAGGAAACTCAGTTTTCACACTCTATGCTTAGTGCCCTTTGAGTGCCTAGGACTGAAATGAAGCTTGGAGAGCATCCCACATAAACGAATGCTCCACATGCGGGTTTCACATGCCACCAACTCCACATTGACAGGCAACTTCAGCGCCACAGCCGTTTTCAGATAGCCCTCAATGCAAAGGCTCTAGACGCAAATATTGGTGTGAGAGCTAATTCAATCAAGGAAACACTGCATGTTGGTGAAGGGCATATTGAAGAAGGATCAGCCGAGTGGTTCTTGTGGGAGAACAACTCCATTTGGCACACTAACGTCACACACCATCAGGATTCCAAGCAGCTCTCAAGGAAACTCAGTTTTCACACTCTATGCTTAGTGCCCTAAGAGTGCCTAGGAATGAAATGAAGCTTGGAGAGCATCCCACACAAACGAATGCTCCACATGCGGGTTTCACATGCCACCAACTCCACATTCACAGGCAACTTCAGCGCCACAGCCGTTTTCAGATAGCCCTCAATGCAAAGGCTCTAGACGCAAATATTGGTGTGAGAGCTAATTCAATCAAGGAAACACTGCATGTTGGTGAAGGGCATATTGAAGAAGGATCAGCCGAGTGGTTCTTGTGGGAGAACAACTCCATGTGGCTCACTAACTTCACAACCATCAGGCTTCCAAGCAGCTCTCAAGGAAACTCAGTTTTCACACTCTATGCTTAGTGCTCTTTGTATGGCTAGGACTGAAATGAACCTGGTAGAGCATCCCACACAAACGAATGCTCCACATGCGGGTTTCACATGCCACCAACTCCACATTCACAGGCAACTTCAGCGCCACAGCCGTTTTCAGATAGCCCTCAATGCAAAGGCTCTAGACGCAAATATTGGTGTGAGAGCTAATTCAATCAAGGAAACACTGCATGTTGGTGAAGGGCATATTGAAGAAGGATCAGCCGAGTGGTTCTTGTGGGAGAACAACTCCATTTGGCTCACTAACTTCACACACCATCAGGCTTCCAAGCAGCTCTCAAGAAACTCAGTTTTCACACTCTATGCTTAGTGCCCTTTGAGTTCCTAGGACTGAAATGAAGCAGGGAGATCATCCCACATAAACGAATGCTCCACATGCGGGTTTCACATGCAACCAACTCCACATTCACAGGCAACTTCAGCGCCACAGCCATTTTCAGATAGCCCTCAATGCAAAGGCTCTAGACACAAATATTGGTGTGAGAGCTAATTCAATCAAGGAAACACTGCATGTTGGTGAAGGGCATATTGAAGAAGGATCAGCCGAGTGGTTCTTGTGGGAGAACAACTCCATTTGGCTCACTAACTTCACACACCATCAGGCTTCCAAACAGCTCTCAAGGAAACTCAGTTTTCACACTCTATGCTTAGTGCCCTTTGAGTGCATTATCTAGGAATGAACATGGTAGAGCATCCCACACAAACGAATGCTCCACATGCGGGTTTCACATGCCACCAACTCCACATTCACAGGCAACTTCAGCGCCACAGCCGTTTTCAGATAGCCCTCAATGCAAAGGCTCTAGACGCAAATATTGGTGTGAGAGCTAATTCAATCAAGGAAACACTGCATGTTGGTGAAGGGCATATTGAAGAAGGATCAGCCGAGTGGTTCTTGTGGGAGAACAACTCCATTGGCTCACTAACTTCACACACCATCAGGCTTCCAAGCAGCTCTCAAGGAAACTCAGTTTTCACACTCTATGCTTAGTGCCCTTTGAGTGCCTAGGACTGAAATGAAGCTTGGAGAGCATCCCACATAAACGAATGCTCCACATGCGGGTTTCACATGCCACCAACTCCACATTCACAGGCAACTTCAGCGCCACAGCCGTTTTCAGATAGCCCTCAATGCAAAGGCTCTAGACCCAAATATTGGTGTGAGAGCTAATTCAATCAAGGAAACACTGCATGTTGGTGAAGGGCATATTGAAGAAGGATCAGCCGAGTGGTTCTTGTGGGAGAACAACTCCATTTGGCACACTAACGTCACACACCATCAGGCTTCCAAGCAGCTCTCAAGGAAACTCAGTTTTCACACTCTATGCTTAGTGCCCTATGAGTGCCTAGGAATGAAATTAAGCTTGGAGAGCATCCCACAAAAGGAATGCTCCACATGCGGGTTTCACATGCCACCAACTCCACATGCACAGGCAACTTCAGCGCCACAGCCGTTTTCAGATAGCCCTCAATGCAAA
The DNA here is from genome assembly GCF_030435755.1 of Ochotona princeps. Lineage (NCBI taxonomy): Eukaryota > Metazoa > Chordata > Mammalia > Lagomorpha > Ochotonidae > Ochotona > Ochotona princeps. The sequence goes on along the minus strand of NW_026696846.1, from coordinate 39,732 downwards.
GGCTCTAGACGCAAATATTGGTGTGAGAGCTAATTCAATCAAGGAAACACTGCATGTTGGTGAAGGGCATATTGAAGAAGGATCAGCCGAGTGGTTCTTGTGGGAGAACAACTCCATGTGGCTCACTAACTTCACAACCATCAGGCTTCCAAGCAGCTCTCAAGGAAACTCAGTTTTCACACTCTATGCTTAGTGCCCTTTGAGTGCATTATCTAGGAATGAAACTGGTAGAGCATCCCACATAAACGAATGCTCCACATGCGGGTTTCACATGCCACCAACTCCACATTCACAGGCAACTTCAGCGCCACAGCCGTTTTCAGATAGCCCTCAATGCAAAGGCTCTAGACGCAAATATTGGTGTGAGAGCTAATTCAATCAAGGAAACACTGCATGTTGGTGAAGGGCATATTGAAGAAGGATCAGCCGAGTGGTTCTTGTGGGAGAACAACTCCATTTGGCTCACTAACTTCACACACCATCAGGCTTCCAAGCAGCTCTCAAGGAAACTCAGTTTTCACACTCTATGCTTAGTGCTCTTTGTGTGCCTAGGACTGAAATGAAGCTTGGAGAGCATCCCACATAAACGAATGCTCCACATGCGGGTTTCACATGCCACCAACTCCACATTCACAGGCAACTTCAGCGCCACAGCCGTTTTCAGATAGCCCTCAATGCAAAGGCTCTAGACGCAAATATTGGTGTGAGAGCTAATTCAATCAAGGAAACACTGCATGTTGGTGAAGGGCATATTGAAGAAGGATCAGCCGAGTGGTTCTTGTGGGAGAACAACTCATTTGGCTCACTAACTTCACACACCATCAGGCTTCCAAGCAGCTCTCAAGGAAACTCAGTTTTCACACTCTATGCTTAGTGCCCTTTGAGTTCCTAGGACTGAAATGAAGCTGGGAGAGCATCCCACACAAAGGAATGCTCCACATGCGGGTTTCACATGCCACCAACTCCACATTCACAGGCAACTTCAGCTCCACAGCCGTTTTCAGATAGCCCTCAATGCAAAGGCTCTAGACACAAATATTGGTGTGAGAGCTAATTCAATCAAGGAAACACTGCATGTTGGTGAAGGGCATATTGAAGAAGGATCAGCCGAGTGGTTCTTGTGGGAGAACAACTCCATTTGGCTCACTAACTTCACACACCATCAGGCTTCCAAGCAGCTCTCAAGGAAACTCAGTTTTCACACACTATGCTTAGTGCCCTATGAGTGCCTAGGAATGAAATGAAGCTTGGAGAGCATCCCACAAAAGGAATGCTCCACATGCGGGTTTCACATGCCACCAACTCCACATGCACAGGCAACTTCAGCGCCACAGCCGTTTTCAGATAGCCCTCAATGCAAAGGCTCTAGACTCAAATATTGGTGTGAGAGCTAATTCAATCAAGGAAACACTGCATGTTGGTGAAGGGCATATTGAAGAAGGATCAGCCGAGTGGTTCTTGTGGGAGAACAACTCCATGTGGCTCACTAACTTCACAACCATCAGGCTTCCAAGCAGCTCTCAAGGAAACTCAGTTTTCACACTCCATGCTTAGTGCCCTTTGAGTGCATTGACTAGGAATGAACCTGGAGTGCATCCCACATAAACGAATGCTCCACTTGCGGGTTTCACATGCCACCAACTCCACATTCACAGGCAACTTCAGCGCCACAGCCGTTTTCAGATAGCCCTCAATGCAAAGGCTCTAGACGCAAATATTGGTGTGAGAGCTAATTCAATCAAGGAAACACTGCATGTTGGTGAAGGGCATATTGAAGAAGGATCAGCCGAGTGGTTCGTGGGAGAACAACTCCATTTGGCTCACTAACTTCACACACCATCAGGCTTCCAAGCAGCTCTCAAGGAAACTCAGTTTTCACACTCTATGCTTAGTGCTCTTTGTGTGCCTAGGACTGAAATGAAGCTTGGAGAGCATCCCACATAAACGAATGCTCCACATGCGGGTTTCACATGCCACAAACTCCACATTCACAGGCAACTTCAGCGCCACAGCCGTTTTCAGATAGCCCTCAATGCAAAGGCTCTAGACGCAGATATTGGTGTGAGAGCTAATTCAATCAAGGAAACACTGCATGTTGGTGAAGGGCATATTGAAGAAGGATCAGCCGAGTGGTTCTTGTGGGAGAACAACTCCATTTGGCTCACTAACTTCACACACCATCAGGCTTCCAAGCAGCTCTCAAGGAAACTCAGTTTTCACACTCTATGCTTAATGCCCTTTGAGTGCCTAGGACTGAAATGAAGCTTGGAGAGCATCCCACATAAACGAATGCTCCACATGCGGGTTTCACATGCCACCAACTCCACATTCACAGGCAACTTCAGCGCCACAGCCGTTTTCAGATAGCCCTCAATGCAAAGGCTCTAGACGCAAATATTGGTGTGAGAGCTAATTCAATCAAGGAAACACTGCATGTTGGTGAAGGGCATATTGAAGAAGGATCAGCCGAGTGGTTCTTGTGGGAGAACAACTCCATTTGGCTCACTAACTTCACACACCATCAGGCTTCCAAACAGCTCTCAAGGAAACTCAGTTTTCACACTCTATGCTTAGTGCCCTTTGAGTGCATTATCTAGGAATGAACATGGTAGAGCATCCCACACAAACGAATGCTCCACATGCGGGTTTCACATGCCACCAACTCCACATTCACAGGCAACTTCAGCGCCACAGCCATTTTCAGATAGCCCTCAATGCAAAGGCTCTAGACACAAATATTGGTGTGAGAGCTAATTCAATCAAGGAAACACTGCATGTTGGTGAAGGGCATATTGAAGAAGGATCAGCCGAGTGGTTCTTGTGGGAGAACAACTCCATTTGGCTCACTAACTTCACACACCATCAGGCTTCCAAGCAGCTCTCAAGGAAACTCAGTTTTCACACTCTATGCTTAGTGCCCTTGAGTGCATTATCTAGGAATGAACCTGGTAGAGCATCCCACACAAACGAATGCTCCACATGCGGGTTTCACATGCCACAAACTCCACATTCACAGGCAACTTCAGCGCCACAGCCGTTTTCAGATAGCCCTCAATGCAAAGGCTCTAGAAGCAAATATTGGTGTGAGAGCTAATTCAATCAAGGAAACACTGCATGTTGGTGAAGGGCATATTGAAGAAGGATCAGCCGAGTGGTTCTTGTGGGAGAACAACTCCATTTGGCTCACTAACTTCACACACCATCAGGCTTCCAAGCAGCTCTCAAGGAAACTCAGTTTTCACACTCTATGCTTAGTGCTCTTTGTATGGCTAGGACTGAAATGAACCTGGTAGAGCATCCCACACAAACGAATGCTCCACATGCGGGTTTCACATGCCACCAACTCCACATTGACAGGCAACTTCAGCGCCACAGCCGTTTTCAGATAGCCCTCAATGCAAAGGCTCTAGACGCAAATATTGGTGTGAGAGCTAATTCGATCAAGGAAACACTGCATGTTGGTGAAGGGCATATTGAAGAAGGATCAGCCGAGTGGTTCTTGTGGGAGAACAACTCCATTTGGCACACTAACGTCACACACCATCAGGCTTCCAAGCAGCTCTCAAGGAAACTCAGTTTTCACACTCTATGCTTAGTGCCCTTTGAGTTCCTATGACTGAAATGAAGCTGGGAGATCATCCCACATAAACGAATGCTCCACATGCGGGTTTCACATGCCACCAACTCCACATTCACAGGCAACTTCAGCGCCACAGCCATTTTCAGATAGCCCTCAATGCAAAGGCTCTAGACACAAATATTGGTGTGAGAGCTAATTCAATCAAGGAAACACTGCATGTTGGTGAAGGGTATATTGAAGAAGGATCAGCCGAGTGGTTCTTGTGGGAGAACAACTCCATTTGGCTCACTAACTTCACACACCATCAGGCTTCCAAACAGCTCTCAAGGAAACTCAGTTTTCACACTCTATGCTTAGTGCCCTTTGAGTGCATTATCTAGGAATGAACCTGGTAGAGCATCCCACACAAACGAATGCTCCACATGCGGGTTTCACATGCCACCAACTCCACATTCACAGGCAACTTCAGCGCCACAGCCGTTTTCAGATAGCCCTCAATGCAAAGGCTCTACACGCAAATATTGGTGTGAGAGCTAATTCAATCAAGGAAACACTGCATGTTGGTGAAGGGCATATTGAAGAAGGATCAGCCGAGTGGTTCTTGTGGGAGAACAACTCCATTTGGCTCACTAACTTCACACACCATCAGGCTTCCAAACAGCTCTCAAGGAAACTCAGTTTTCACACTCTATGCTTAGTGCCCTTTGAGTGCATTATCTAGGAATGAACCTGGTAGAGCATCCCACACAAACGAATGCTCCACATGCGGGTTTCACATGCCACCAACTCCACATTCACAGGCAACTTCAGCGCCACAGCCGTTTTCAGATAGCCCTCAATGCAAAGGCTCTAGACGCAAATATTGGTGTGAGAGCTAATTCAATCAAGGAAACACTGCATGTTGGTGAAGGGCATATTGAAGAAGGATCAGCCGAGTGGTTCTTGTGGGAGAACAACTCCATTTGGCTCACTAACTTCACACACCATCAGGCTTCCAAGCAGCTCTCAAGGAAACTCAGTTTTCACACTCTATGCTTAGTGCCCTTTGAGTGCCTAGGACTGAAATGAAGCTTGGAGAGCATCCCACATAAACGAATGCTCCACATGCGGGTTTCACATGCCACCAACTCCACATTCACAGGCAACTTCAGCGCCACAGCCGTTTTCAGATAGCCCTCAATGCAAAGGCTCTAGACGCAAATATTGGTGTGAGAGCTAATTCAATCAAGGAAACACTGCATGTTGGTGAAGGGCATATTGAAGAAGGATCAGCCGAGTGGTTCTTGTGGGAGAACAACTCCATTTGGCACACTAACGTCACACACCATCAGGATTCCAAGCAGCTCTCAAGGAAACTCAGTTTTCACACTCTATGCTTAGTGCCCTAGAGGTGCCTAGGAATGAAATGAAGCTTGGAGAGCATCCCACATAAACGAATGCTCCACATGCGGGTTTCACATGCCACCAACTCCACATTCACAGGCAACTTCAGCGCCACAGCCGTTTTCAGATAGCCCTCAATGCAAAGGCTCTACACGCAAATATTGGTGTGAGAGCTAATTCAATCAAGGAAACACTGCATGTTGGTGAAGGGCATATTGAAGAAGGATCAGCCGAGTGGTTCTTGTGGGAGAACAACTCCATGTGGCTCACTAACTTCACAACCATCAGGCTTCAAGCAGCTCTCAAGGAAACTCAGTTTTCACACTCTATGCTTAGTGCTCTTTGTATGGCTAGGACTGAAATGAACCTGGTAGAGCATCCCACACAAACGAATGCTCCACATGCGGGTTTCACATGCCACCAACTCCACATTCACAGGCAACTTCAGCGCCACAGCCGTTTTCAGATAGCCCTCAATGCAAAGGCTCTAGACGCAAATATTGGTGTGAGAGCTAATTCAATCAAGGAAACACTGCATGTTGGTGAAGGGCATATTGAAGAAGGATCAGCCGAGTGGTTCTTGTGGGAGAACAACTCCATTTGGCTCACTAACTTCACACACCATCAGGCTTCCAAGCAGCTCTCAAGGAAACTCAGTTTTCACACTCTATGCTTAGTGCCCTTTGAGTGCCTAGGACTGAAATGAAGCTTGGAGAGCATCCCACATAAACGAATGCTCCACATGCGGGTTTCACATGCCACCAACTCCACATTCACAGGCAACTTCAGCGCCACAGCCGTTTTCAGATAGCCCTCAATGCAAAGGCTCTAGACGCAAATATTGGTGTGAGAGCTAATTCAATCAAGGAAACACTGCATGTTGGTGAAGGGCATATTGAAGAAGGATCAGCCGAGTGGTTCTTGTGGGAGAACAACTCCATTTGGCACACTAACGTCACACACCATCAGGATTCCAAGCAGCTCTCAAGGAAACTCAGTTTTCACACTCTATGCTTAGTGCCCTTTGAGTGCCTAGGACTGAAATGAAGCTTGGAGAGCATCCCACATAAACGAATGCTCCACATGCGGGTTTCACATGCCACCAACTCCACATTCACAGGCAACTTCAGCGCCACAGCCGTTTTCAGATAGCCCTCAATGCAAAGGCTCTAGACGCAAATATTGGTGTGAGAGCTAATTCAATCAAGGAAACACTGCATGTTGGTGAAGGGCATATTGAAGAAGGATCAGCCGAGTGGTTCTTGTGGGAGAACAACTCCATGTGGCTCACTAACTTCACACACCATCAGGCTTCCAACCAGCTCTCAAGGAAACTCAGTTTTCACACTCTATGCTTAGTGCTCTTTGTATGGCTAGGACTGAAATGAACCTGGTAGAGCATCCCACACAAACGAATGCTCCACATGCGGGTTTCACATGCCACCAACTCCACATTCACAGGCAACTTCAGCGCCACAGCCGTTTTCAGATAGCCCTCAATGCAAAGGCTCTAGACGCAAATATTGGTGTGAGAGCTAATTCAATCAAGGAAACACTGCATGTTGGTGAAGGGCATATTGAAGAAGGATCAGCCGAGTGGTTCTTGTGGGAGAACAACTCCATTTGGCTCACTAACTTCACACACCATCAGGCTTCCAAGCAGCTCTCAAGGAAACTCAGTTTTCACACTCTATGCTTAGTGCCCTTTGAGTTCCTAGGACTGAAATGAAGCTGGGAGATCATCCCACATAAACGAATGCTCCACATGCGGGTTTCACATGCCACCAACTCCACATTCTCAGGCAACTTCAGCGCCACAGCCATTTTCAGATAGCCCTCAATGCAAAGGCTCTAGACACAAATATTGGTGTGAGAGCTAATTCAATCAAGGAAACACTGCATGTTGGTGAAGGGCATATTGAAGAAGGATCAGCCGAGTGGTTCTTGTGGGAGAACAACTCCATGTGGCTTACTAACTTCACAACCATCAGGCTTCCAAGCAGCTCTCAAGGAAACTCATTTTTCACACTCTATGCTTAGTGCTCTTTGTATGGCTAGGACTGAAATGAACCTGGTAGAGCATCCCACACAAACGAATGCTCCACATGCGGGTTTCACATGCCACCAACTCCACATTCACAGGCAACTTCAGCGCCACAGCCGTTTTCAGATAGCCCTCAATGCAAAGGCTCTAGACGCAAATATTGGTGTGAGAGCTAATTCAATCAAGGAAACACTGCATGTTGGTGAAGGGCATATTGAAGAAGGATCAGCCGAGTGGTTCTTGTGGGAGAACAACTCCATTTGGCTCACTAACTTCACACACCATCAGGCTTCCAAGCAGCTCTCAAGGAAACTCAGTTTTCACACTCTATGCTTAGTGCCCTTTGAGTGCCTAGGACTGAAATGAAGCTTGGAGAGCATCCCACATAAACGAATGCTCCACATGCGGGTTTCACATGCCACCAACTCCACATTCACAGGCAACTTCAGCGCCACAGCCGTTTTCAGATAGCCCTCAATGCAAAGGCTCTAGACGCAAATATTGGTGTGAGAGCTAATTCAATCAAGGAAACACTGCATGTTGGTGAAGGGCATATTGAAGAAGGATCAGCCGAGTGGTTCTTGTGGTAGAACAACTCCATTTGGCACACTAACGTCACACACCATCAGGCTTCCAAGCAGCTCTCAAGGAAACTCAGTTTTCACACTCTATGCTTAGTGCCCTATGAGTGCCTAGGAATGAAATGAAGCTTGGAGAGCATCCCACATAAACGAATGCTCCACATGCGGGTTTCACATGCCACCAACTCCACATTCACAGGCAACTTCAGCGCCACAGCCGTTTTCAGATAGCCCTCAATGCAAAGGCTCTAGACGCAAATATTGGTGTGAGAGCTAATTCAATCAAGGAAACACTGCATGTTGGTGAAGGGCATATTGAAGAAGGATCAGCCGAGTGGTTCTTGTGGGAGAACAACTCCATTTGGCTCACTAACTTCACACACCATCAGGCTTCCAAACAGCTCTCAAGGAAACTCAGTTTTCACACTCTATGCTTAGTGCCCTTTGAGTGCATTATCTAGGAATGAACATGGTAGAGCATCCCACACAAACGAATGCTCCACATGCGGGTTTCACATGCCACCAACTCCACATTCACAGGCAACTTCAGCGCCACAGCCATTTTCAGATAGCCCTCAATGCAAAGGCTCTAGACACAAATATTGGTGTGAGAGCTAATTCAATCAAGGAAACACTGCATGTTGGTGAAGGGCATATTGAAGAAGGATCAGCCGAGTGGTTCTTGTGGGAGAACAACTCCATTTGGCTCACTAACTTCACACACCATCAGGCTTCCAAGCAGCTCTCAAGGAAACTCAGTTTTCACACTCTATGCTTAGTGCTCTTTGTATGGCTAGGACTGAAATGAACCTGGTAGAGCATCCCACACAAACGAATGCTCCACATGCGGGTTTCACATGCCACCAACTCCACATTCACAGGCAACTTCAGCGCCACAGCCGTTTTCAGATAGCCCTCAATGCAAAGGCTCTAGACGCAAATATTGGTGTGAGAGCTAATTCAATCAAGGAAACACTGCATGTTGGTGAAGGGCATATTGAAGAAGGATCAGCCGAGTGGTTCTTGTGGGAGAACAACTCCATTTGGCTCACTAACTTCACACACCATCAGGCTTCCAAGCAGCTCTCAAGGAAACTCAGTTTTCACACTCTATGCTTAGTGCCCTTTGAGTTCCTAGGACTGAAATGAAGCTGGGAGATCATCCCACATAAACGAATGCTCCACATGCGGGTTTCACATGCCACCAACTCCACATTCACAGGCAACTTCAGCGCCACAGCCATTTTCAGATAGCCCTCAATGCAAAGGCTCTAGACACAAATATTGGTGTGAGAGCTAATTCAATCAAGGAAACACTGCATGTTGGTGAAGGGCATATTGAAGAAGGATCAGCCGAGTGGTTCTTGTGGGAGAACAACTCCATGTGGCTCACTAACTTCACAACCATCAGGCTTCCAAGCAGCTCTCAAGGAAACTCAGTTTTCACACTCTATGCTTAGTGCTCTTTGTATGGCTAGGACTGAAATGAACCTGGTAGAGCATCCCACACAAACGAATGCTCCACATGCGGGTTTCACATGCCACCAACTCCACATTCACAGGCAACTTCAGCGCCACAGCCGTTTTCAGATAGCCCTCAATGCAAAGGCTCTAGACGCAAATATTGGTGTGAGAGCTAATTCAATCAAGGAAACACTGCATGTTGGTGAAGGGCATATTGAAGAAGGATCAGCCGAGTGGTTCTTGTGGGAGAACAACTCCATTTGGCTCACTAACTTCACACACCATCAGGCTTCCAAGCAGCTCTCAAGGAAACTCAGTTTTCACACTCTATGCTTAGTGCCCTTTGAGTGCCTAGGACTGAAAAGAAGCTGGGAGAGCATCCCACATAAACGAATGCTCCACATGCGGGTTTCACATGCCACCAACTCCACATTCACAGGCAACTTCAGCGCCACAGCCGTTTTCAGATAGCCCTCAATGCAAAGGCTCTAGACGCAAATATTGGTGTGAGAGCTAATTCAATCAAGGAAACACTGCATGTTGGTGAAGGGCATATTGAAGAAGGATCAGCCGAGTGGTTCTTGTGGTAGAACAACTCCATTTGGCACACTAACGTCACACACCATCAGGCTTCCAAGCAGCTCTCAAGGAAACTCAGTTTTCACACTCTATGCTTAGTGCCCTATGAGTGCCTAGGAATGAAATGAAGCTTGGAGAGCATCCCACATAAACGAATGCTCCACATGCGGGTTTCACATGCCACCAACTCCACATTCACAGGCAACTTCAGCGCCACAGCCGTTTTCAGATAGCCCTCAATGCAAAGGCTCTAGACGCAAATATTGTTGTGAGAGCTAATTCAATCAAGGAAACACTGCATGTTGGTGAAGGGCATATTGAAGAAGGATCAGCCGAGTGGTTCTTGTGGGAGAACAACTCCATTTGGCTCACTAACTTCACACACCATCAGGCTTCCAACAGCTCTCAAGGAAACTCAGTTTTCACACTCTATGCTTAAGTGCCCTTTGAGTGCATTATCTAGGAATGAACATGGTAGAGCATCCCACACAAACGAATGCTCCACATGCGGGTTTCACATGCCACCAACTCCACATTCACAGGCAACTTCAGCGCCACAGCCATTTTCAGATAGCCCTCAATGCAAAGGCTCTAGACACAAATATTGGTGTGAGAGCTAATTCAATCAAGGAAACACTGCATGTTGGTGAAGGGCATATTGAAGAAGGATCAGCCGAGTGGTTCTTGTGGGAGAACAACTCCATTTGGCTCACTAACTTCACACACCATCAGGCTTCCAAGCAGCTCTCAAGGAAACTCAGTTTTCACACTCTATGCTTAGTGCCCTTTGAGTGCATTATCTAGGAATGAACCTGGTAGAGCATCCCACACAAACGAATGCTCCACATGCGGGTTTCACATGCCACCAACTCCACATTCACAGGCAACTTCAGCGCCACAGCCGTTTTCAGATAGCCCTCAATGCAAAGGCTCTAGACGCAAATATTGGTGTGAGAGCTAATTCAATCAAAGAAACACTGCATGTTGGTGAAGGGCATATTGAAGAAGGATCAGCCGAGTGGTTCTTGTGGGAGAACAACTCCATTTGGCTCACTAACTTCTCACACACCATCAGGCTTCCAAGCAGCTCTCAAGGAAACTCAGTTTTCACACTCTATGCTTAGTGCCCTTTGAGTGCCTAGGACTGAAATGAAGCTTGGAGAGCATCCCACATAAACGAATGCTCCACATGCGGGTTTCACATGCCACCAACTCCACATTCACAGGCAACTTCAGCGCCACAGCCATTTTCAGATAGCCCTCAATGCAAAGGCTCTAGACGCAAATATTGGTGTGAGAGCTAATTCAATCAAGGAAACACTGCATGTTGGTGAAGGGCATATTGAAGAAGGATCAGCCGAGTGGTTCTTGTGGGAGAACAACTCCATTTGGCTCACTAACTTCACACACCATCAGGCTTCCAAGCAGCTCTCAAGGAAACTCAGTTTTCACACTCGATGCTTAGTGCTCTTTGTATGGCTAGGACTGAAATGAACCTGGTAGAGCATCCCACACAAACGAATGCTCCACATGCGGGTTTCACATGCCACCAACTCCACATTCACAGGCAACTTCAGCGCCACAGCCGTTTTCAGATAGCCCTCAATGCAAAGGCTCTAGACGCAAATATCGGTGTGAGAGCTAATTCAATCAAGGAAACACTGCATGTTGGTGAAGGGCATATTGAAGAAGGATCAGCCGAGTGGTTCTTGTGGGAGAACAACTCCATTTGGCTCACTAACTTCACACACCATCAGGCTTCCAAGCAGCTCTCAAGGAAACTCAGTTTTCACACTCTATGCTTAGTGCTCTTTGTATGGCTAGGACTGAAATGAACCTGGTAGAGCATCCCACACAAACGAATGCTCCACATGCGGGTTTCACATGCCACCAACTCCACATTGACAGGCAACTTCAACGCCACAGCCGTTTTCAGATAGCCCTCAATGCAAAGGCTCTAGACGCAAATATTGGTGTGAGAGCTAATTCAATCAAGGAAACACTGCATGTTGGTGAAGGGCATATTGAAGAAGGATCAGCCGAGTGGTTCTTGTGGGAGAACAACTCCATTTGGCTAACTAACTTCACACACCATCAGGCTTCCAAGCAGCTCTCAAGGAAACTCAGTTTTCACACTCTATGCTTAGTGCCCTTTGAGTTCCTAGGACTGAAATGAAGCTGGGAGAGCATCCCACATAAACGAATGCTCCACATGCGGGTTTCACATGCCACCAACTCCACATTCACAGGCAACTTCAGCGCCACAGCCATTTTCAGATAGCCCTCAATGCAAAGGATCTAGACACAAATATTGGTGTGAGAGCTAATTCAATCAAGGAAACACTGCATGTTGGTGAAGGGCATATTGAAGAAGGATCAGCCGAGTGGTTCTTGTGGGAGAACAACTCCATTTGGCACACTAACGTCACACACCATCAGGATTCCAAGCAGCTCTCAAGGAAACTCAGTTTTCACACTCTATGCTTAGTGCCCTAAGAGTGCCTAGGAATGAAATGAAGCTTGGAGAGCATCCCACATAAACGAATGCTCCACATGCGGGTTTCACATGCCACCAACTCCACATTCACAGGCAACTTCAGCGCCACAGCCGTTTTCAGATAGCCCTCAATGCAAAGGCTCTAGACGCAAATATTGGTGTGAGAGCTAATTCAATCAAGGAAACACTGCATGTTGGTGAAGGGCATATTGAAGAAGGATCAGCCGAGTGGTTCTTGTGGGAGAACAACTCCATGTGGCTCACTAACTTCACAACCATCAGGCTTCCAAGCAGCTCTCAAGGAAACTCAGTTTTCACACTCTATGCTTAGTGCTCTTTGTATGGCTAGGACTGAAATGAACCTGGTAGAGCATCCCACACAAACGAATGCTCCACATGCGGGTTTCACATGCCACCAACTCCACATTCACAGGCAACTTCAGTGCCACAGCCGTTTTCAGATAGCCCTCAATGCAAAGGCTCTAGACGCAAATATTGGTGTGAGAGCTAATTCAATCAAGGAAACACTGCATGTTGGTGAAGGGCATATTGAAGAAGGATCAGCCGAGTGGTTCTTGTGGGAGAACAACTCCATTTGGCTCACTAACTTCACACACCATCAGGCTTCCAAGCAGCTCTCAAGGAAACTCAGTTTTCACACTCTATGCTTAGTGCCCTTTGAGTGCCTAGGACTGAAATGAAGCTTGGAGAGCATCCCACATAAACGAATGCTCCACATGCGGGTTTCACATGCCACCAACTCCACATTCACAGGCAACTTCAGCGCCACAGCCGTTTTCAGATAGCCCTCAATGCAAAGGCTCTACACGCAAATATTGGTGTGAGAGCTAATTCAATCAAGGAAACACTGCATGTTGGTGAAGGGCATATTGAAGAAGGATCAGCCGAGTGGTTCTTGTGGGAGAACAACTCCATTTGGCTCACTAACTTCACACACCATCAGGCTTCCAAACAGCTCTCAAGGAAACTCAGTTTTCACACTCTATGCTTAGTGCCCTTTGAGTGCATTATCTAGGAATGAACCTGGTAGAGCATCCCACACAAACGAATGCTCCACATGCGGGTTTCACATGCCACCAACTCCACATTCACAGGCAACTTCAGCGCCACAGCCGTTTTCAGATAGCCCTCAATGCAAAGGCTCTAGACGCAAATATTGGTGTGAGAGCTAATTCAATCAAGGAAACACTGCATGTTGGTGAAGGGCATATTGAAGAAGGATCAGCCGAGTGGTTCTTGTGGGAGAACAACTCCATTTGGCTCACTAACTTCACACACCATCAGGCTTCCAAGCAGCTCTCAAGGAAACTCAGTTTTCACACTCTATGCTTAGTGCCCTTTGAGTGCCTAGGACTGAAATGAAGCTTGGAGAGCATCCCACATAAACGAATGCTCCACATGCGGGTTTCACATGCCACCAACTCCACATTCACAGGCAACTTCAGCGCCACAGCCGTTTTCAGATAGCCCTCAATGCAAAGGCTCTAGACGCAAATATTGGTGTGAGAGCTAATTCAATCAAGGAAACACTGCATGTTGGTGAAGGGCATATTGAAGAAGGATCAGCCGAGTGGTTCTTGTGGTAGAACAACTCCATTTGGCACACTAACGTCACACACCATCAGGCTTCCAAGCAGCTCTCAAGGAAACTCAGTTTTCACACTCTATGCTTAGTGCCCTATGAGTGCCTAGGAATGAAATGAAGCTTGGAGAGCATCCCACATAAACGAATGCTCCACATGCGGGTTTCACATGCCACCAACTCCACATTCACAGGCAACTTCAGCGCCACAGCCGTTTTCAGATAGCCCTCAATGCAAAGGCTCTAGACGCAAATATTGGTGTGAGAGCTAATTCAATCAAGGAAACACTGCATGTTGGTGAAGGGCATATTGAAGAAGGATCAGCCGAGTGGTTCTTGTGGGAGAACAACTCCATTTGGCTCACTAACTTCACACACCATCAGGCTTCCAAACAGCTCTCAAGGAAACTCAGTTTTCACACTCTATGCTTAGTGCCCTTTGAGTGCATTATCTAGGAATGAACATGGTAGAGCATCCCACACAAACGAATGCTCCACATGCGGGTTTCACATGCCACCAACTCCACATTCACAGGCAACTTCAGCGCCACAGCCATTTTCAGATAGCCCTCAATGCAAAGGCTCTAGACACAAATATTGGTGTGAGAGCTAATTCAATCAAGGAAACACTGCATGTTGGTGAAGGGCATATTGAAGAAGGATCAGCCGAGTGGTTCTTGTGGGAGAACAACTCCATTTGGCTCACTAACTTCACACACCATCAGGCTTCCAAGCAGCTCTCAAGGAAACTCAGTTTTCACACTCTATGCTTAGTGCCCTTGAGTGCATTATCTAGGAATGAACCTGGTAGAGCATCCCACACAAACGAATGCTCCACAAGAGGGTTTCACATGCCACCAACTCCACATTCACAGGCAACTTCAGCGCCACAGCCGTTTTCAGATAGCCCTCAATGCAAAGGCTCTAGACGCAAATATTGGTGTGAGAGCTAATTCAATCAAGGAAACACTGCATGTTGGTGAAGGGCATATTGAAGAAGGATCAGCCGAGTGGTTCTTGTGGGAGAACAACTCCATTTGGCTCACTAACTTCACACACCATCAGGCTTCCAAGCAGCTCTCAAGGAAACTCAGTTTTCACACTCTATGCTTAGTGCCCTTTGAGTGCCTAGGACTGAAATGAAGCTTGGAGAGCATCCCACATAAACGAATGCTCCACATGCGGGTTTCACATGCCACCAACTCCACATTCACAGGCAACTTCAGCGCCACAGCCGTTTTCAGATAGCCCTCAATGCAAAGGCTCTAGACGCAAATATTGGTGTGAGAGCTAATTCAATCAAGGAAACACTGCATGTTGGTGAAGGGCATATTGAAGAAGGATCAGCCGAGTGGTTCTTGTGGGAGAACAACTCCATTTGGCTCACTAACTTCACACACCATCAGGCTTCCAAGCAGCTCTCAAGGAAACTCAGTTTTCACACTCGATGCTTAGTGCTCTTTGTATGGCTAGGACTGAAATGAACCTGGTAGAGCATCCCACACAAACGAATGCTCCACATGCGGGTTTCACATGCCACCAACTCCACATTCACAGGCAACTTCAGCGCCACAGCCGTTTTCAGATAGCCCTCAATGCAAAGGCTCTAGACGCAAATATCGGTGTGAGAGCTAATTCAATCAAGGAAACACTGCATGTTGGTGAAGGGCATATTGAAGAAGGATCAGCCGAGTGGTTCTTGTGGGAGAACAACTCCATTTGGCTCACTAACTTCACACACCATCAGGCTTCCAAGCAGCTCTCAAGGAAACTCAGTTTTCACACTCTATGCTTAGTGCTCTTTGTATGGCTAGGACTGAAATGAACCTGGTAGAGCATCCCACACAAACGAATGCTCCACATGCGGGTTTCACATGCCACCAACTCCACATTGACAGGCAACTTCAACGCCACAGCCGTTTTCAGATAGCCCTCAATGCAAAGGCTCTAGACGCAAATATTGGTGTGAGAGCTAATTCAATCAAGGAAACACTGCATGTTGGTGAAGGGCATATTGAAGAAGGATCAGCCGAGTGGTTCTTGTGGGAGAACAACTCCATTTGGCTAACTAACTTCACACACCATCAGGCTTCCAAGCAGCTCTCAAGGAAACTCAGTTTTCACACTCTATGCTTAGTGCCCTTTGAGTTCCTAGGACTGAAATGAAGCTGGGAGAGCATCCCACATAAACAAGCAAATGCTCACATGCGGGTTTCACATGCCACCAACTCCACATTCACAGGCAACTTCAGCGCCACAGCCATTTTCAGATAGCCCTCAATGCAAAGGATCTAGACACAAATATTGGTGTGAGAGCTAATTCAATCAAGGAAACACTGCATGTTGGTGAAGGGCATATTGAAGAAGGATCAGCCGAGTGGTTCTTGTGGGAGAACAACTCCATTTGGCACACTAACGTCACACACCATCAGGATTCCAAGCAGCTCTCAAGGAAACTCAGTTTTCACACTCTATGCTTAGTGCCCTAAGAGTGCCTAGGAATGAAATGAAGCTTGGAGAGCATCCCACATAAACGAATGCTCCACATGCGGGTTTCACATGCCACCAACTCCACATTCACAGGCAACTTCAGCGCCACAGCCGTTTTCAGATAGCCCTCAATGCAAAGGCTCTAGACGCAAATATTGGTGTGAGAGCTAATTCAATCAAGGAAACACTGCATGTTGGTGAAGGGCATATTGAAGAAGGATCAGCCGAGTGGTTCTTGTGGGAGAACAACTCCATGTGGCTCACTAACTTCACAACCATCAGGCTTCCAAGCAGCTCTCAAGGAAACTCAGTTTTCACACTCTATGCTTAGTGCTCTTTGTATGGCTAGGACTGAAATGAACCTGGTAGAGCATCCCACACAAACGAATGCTCCACATGCGGGTTTCACATGCCACCAACTCCACATTCACAGGCAACTTCAGTGCCACAGCCGTTTTCAGATAGCCCTCAATGCAAAGGCTCTAGACGCAAATATTGGTGTGAGAGCTAATTCAATCAAGGAAACACTGCATGTTGGTGAAGGGCATATTGAAGAAGGATCAGCCGAGTGGTTCTTGTGGGAGAACAACTCCATTTGGCTCACTAACTTCACACACCATCAGGCTTCCAAGCAGCTCTCAAGGAAACTCAGTTTTCACACTCTATGCTTAGTGCCCTTTGAGTGCCTAGGACTGAAATGAAGCTTGGAGAGCATCCCACATAAACGAATGCTCCACATGCGGGTTTCACATGCCACCAACTCCACATTCACAGGCAACTTCAGCGCCACAGCCGTTTTCAGATAGCCCTCAATGCAAAGGCTCTACACGCAAATATTGGTGTGAGAGCTAATTCAATCAAGGAAACACTGCATGTTGGTGAAGGGCATATTGAAGAAGGATCAGCCGAGTGGTTCTTGTGGGAGAACAACTCCATTTGGCTCACTAACTTCACACACCATCAGGCTTCCAAACAGCTCTCAAGGAAACTCAGTTTTCACACTCTATGCTTAGTGCCCTTTGAGTGCATTATCTAGGAATGAACCTGGTAGAGCATCCCACACAAACGAATGCTCCACATGCGGGTTTCACATGCCACCAACTCCACATTCACAGGCAACTTCAGCGCCACAGCCGTTTTCAGATAGCCCTCAATGCAAAGGCTCTAGACGCAAATATTGGTGTGAGAGCTAATTCAATCAAGGAAACACTGCATGTTGGTGAAGGGCATATTGAAGAAGGATCAGCCGAGTGGTTCTTGTGGGAGAACAACTCCATTTGGCTCACTAACTTCACACACCATCAGGCTTCCAAGCAGCTCTCAAGGAAACTCAGTTTTCACACTCTATGCTTAGTGCCCTTTGAGTGCCTAGGACTGAAATGAAGCTTGGAGAGCATCCCACATAAACGAATGCTCCACATGCGGGTTTCACATGCCACCAACTCCACATTCACAGGCAACTTCAGCGCCACAGCCGTTTTCAGATAGCCCTCAATGCAAAGGCTCTAGACGCAAATATTGGTGTGAGAGCTAATTCAATCAAGGAAACACTGCATGTTGGTGAAGGGCATATTGAAGAAGGATCAGCCGAGTGGTTCTTGTGGGAGAACAACTCCATTTGGCACACTAACGTCACACACCATCAGGATTCCAAGCAGCTCTCAAGGAAACTCAGTTTTCACACTCTATGCTTAGTGCCCTTTGAGTGCCTAGGACTGAAATGAAGCTTGGAGAGCATCCCACATAAACGAATGCTCCACATGCGGGTTTCACATGCCACCAACTCCACATTCACAGGCAACTTCAGCGCCACAGCCGTTTTCAGATAGCCCTCAATGCAAAGGCTCTAGACGCAAATATTGGTGTGAGAGCTAATTCAATCAAGGAAACACTGCATGTTGGTGAAGGGCATATTGAAGAAGGATCAGCCGAGTGGTTCTTGTGGGAGAACAACTCCATGTGGCTCACTAACTTCACAACCATCAGGCTTCCAAGCAGCTCTCAAGGAAACTCAGTTTTCACACTCTATGCTTAGTGCTCTTTGTATGGCTAGGACTGAAATGAACCTGGTAGAGCATCCCACACAAACGAATGCTCCACATGCGGGTTTCACATGCCACCAACTCCACATTCACAGGCAACTTCAGCGCCACAGCCGTTTTCAGATAGCCCTCAATGCAAAGGCTCTAGACGCAAATATTGGTGTGAGAGCTAATTCAATCAAGAAAACACTGCATGTTGGTGAAGGGCATATTGAAGAAGGATCAGCCGAGTGGTTCTTGTGGGAGAACAACTCCATTTGGCTCACTAACTTCACACACCATCAGGCTTCCAAGCAGCTCTCAAGGAAACTCAGTTTTCACACTCTATGCTTAGTGCCCTTTGAGTTCCTAGGACTGAAATGAAGCTGGGAGATCATCCCACATAAACGAATGCTCCACATGCGGGTTTCACATGCCACCAACTCCACATTCACAGGCAACTTCAGCGCCACAGCCATTTTCAGATAGCCCTCAATGCAAAGGCTCTAGACACAAATATTGGTGTGAGAGCTAATTCAATCAAGGAAACACTGCATGTTGGTGAAGGGCATATTGAAGAAGGACCAGCCGAGTGGTTCTTGTGGGAGAACAACTCCATTTGGCTCACTAACTTCACAACCATCAGGCTTCCAAGCAGCTCTCAAGGAAACTCAGTTTTCACACTCTATGCTTAGTGCTCTTTGTATGGCTAGGACTGAAATGAACCTGGTAGAGCATCCCACACAAACGAATGCTCCACATGCGGGTTTCACATGCCACCAACTCCACATTCACAGGCAACTTCAGCGCCACAGCCGTTTTCAGATAGCCCTCAATGCAAAGGCTCTAGACGCAAATATTGGTGTGAGAGCTAATTCAATCAAGGAAACACTGCATGTTGGTGAAGGGCATATTGAAGAAGGATCAGCCGAGTGGTTCTTGTGGGAGAACAACTCCATTTGGCACACTAACGTCACACACCATCAGGCTTCCAAGCAGCTCTCAAGGAAACTCAGTTTTCACACTCTATGCTTAGTGCCCTATGAGTGCAGGAATGAAATGAAGCTTGGAGAGCATCCCACATAAACGAATGCTCCACATGCGGGTTTCACATGCCACCAACTCCACATTCACAGGCAACTTCAGCGCCACAGCCGTTTTCAGATAGCCCTCAATGCAAAGGCTCTAGACGCAAATATTGGTGTGAGAGCTAATTCAATCAAGGAAACACTGCATGTTGGTGAAGGGCATATTGAAGAAGGATCAGCCGAGTGGTTCTTGTGGGAGAACAACTCCATTTGGCTCACTAACTTCACACACCATCAGGCTTCCAAACAGCTCTCAAGGAAACTCAGTTTTCACACTCTATGCTTAGTGCCCTTTGAGTGCATTATCTAGGAATGAACATGGTAGAGCATCCCACACAAACGAATGCTCCACATGCGGGTTTCACATGCCACCAACTCCACATTCACAGGCAACTTCAGCGCCACAGCCATTTTCAGATAGCCCTCAATGCAAAGGCTCTAGACACAAATATTGGTGTGAGAGCTAATTCAATCAAGGAAACACTGCATGTTGGTGAAGGGCATATTGAAGAAGGATCAGCCGAGTGGTTCTTGTGGGAGAACAACTCCATTTGGCTCACTAACTTCACACACCATCAGGCTTCCAAGCAGCTCTCAAGGAAACTCAGTTTTCACACTCTATGCTTAGTGCCCTTTGAGTGCCTAGGACTGAAATGAAGCTTGGAGAGCATCCCACATAAACGAATGCTCCACATGCGGGTTTCACATGCCACCAACTCCACATTCACAGGCAACTTCAGCGCCACAGCCGTTTTCAGATAGCCCTCAATGCAAAGGCTCTAGACGCAAATATTGGTGTGAGAGCTAATTCAATCAAGGAAACACTGCATGTTGGTGAAGGGCATATTGAAGAAGGATCAGCCGAGTGGTTCTTGTGGGAGAACAACTCCATTTGGCTCACTAACTTCACACACCATCAGGCTTCCAAGCAGCTCTCAAGGAAACTCAGTTTTCACACTCGATGCTTAGTGCTCTTTGTATGGCTAGGACTGAAATGAACCTGGTAGAGCATCCCACACAAACGAATGCTCCACATGCGGGTTTCACATGCCACCAACTCCACATTCACAGGCAACTTCAGCGCCACAGCCGTTTTCAGATAGCCCTCAATGCAAAGGCTCTAGATGCAAATATCGGTGTGAGAGCTAATTCAATCAAGGAAACACTGCATGTTGGTGAAGGGCATATTGAAGAAGGATCAGCCGAGTGGTTCTTGTGGGAGAACAACTCCATTTGGCTCACTAACTTCACACACCATCAGGCTTCCAAGCAGCTCTCAAGGAAACTCAGTTTTAACACTCTATGCTTAGTGCTCTTTGTATGGCTAGGACTGAAATGAACCTGGTAGAGCATCCCACACAAACGAATGCTCCACATGCGGGTTTCACATGCCACCAACTCCACATTGACAGGCAACTTCAGCGCCACAGCCGTTTTCAGATAGCCCTCAATGCAAAGGCTCTAGACGCAAATATTGGTGTGAGAGCTAATTCAATCAAGGAAACACTGCATGTTGGTGAAGGGCATATTGAAGAAGGATCAGCCGAGTGGTTCTTGTGGGAGAACAACTCCATTTGGCTAACTAACTTCACACACCATCAGGCTTCCAAGCAGCTCTCAAGGAAACTCAGTTTTCACACTCTATGCTTAGTGCCCTTTGAGTTCCTAGGACTGAAATGAAGCTGGTAGAGCATCCCACATAAACGAATGCTCCACATGCGGGTTTCACATGCCACCAACTCCACATTCACAGGCAACTTCAGCGCCACAGCCATTTTCAGATAGCCCTCAATGCAAAGGATCTAGACACAAATATTGGTGTGAGAGCTAATTCAATCAAGGAAACACTGCATGTTGGTGAAGGGCATATTGAAGAAGGATCAGCCGAGTGGTTCTTGTGGGAGAACAACTCCATTTGGCTCACTAACTTCACACACCATCAGGCTTCCAAACAGCTCTCAAGGAAACTCAGTTTTCACACTCTATGCTTAGTGCCCTTTGAGTGCATTATCTAGGAATGAACCTGGTAGAGCATCCCACACAAACGAATGCTCCACATGCGGGTTTCACATGCCACCAACTCCACATTCACAGGCAACTTCAGCGCCACAGCCGTTTTCAGATAGCCCTCAATGCAAAGGCTCTAGACGCAAATATTGGTGTGAGAGCTAATTCAATCAAGGAAACACTGCATGTTGGTGAAGGGCATATTGAAGAAGGATCAGCCGAGTGGTTCTTGTGGGAGAACAACTCCATTTGGCTCACTAACTTCACACACCATCAGGCTTCCAAGCAGCTCTCAAGGAAACTCAGTTTTCACACTCTATGCTTAGTGCCCTTTGAGTGCCTAGGACTGAAATGAAGCTTGGAGAGCATCCCACATAAACGAATGCTCCACATGCGGGTTTCACATGCCACCAACTCCACATTCACAGGCAACTTCAGCGCCACAGCCGTTTTCAGATAGCCCTCAATGCAAAGGCTCTAGACGCAAATATTGGTGTGAGAGCTAATTCAATCAAGGAAACACTGCATGTTGGTGAAGGGCATATTGAAGAAGGATCAGCCGAGTGGTTTTTTGTGGGAGAACAACTCCATTTGGCTCACTAACTTCACACACCATCAGGCTTCCAAGCAGCTCTCAAGGAAACTCAGTTTTCACACTCTATGCTTAGTGCTCTTTGTATGGCTAGGACTGAAATGAACCTGGTAGAGCATCCCACACAAACGAATGCTCCACATGCGGGTTTCACATGCCACCAACTCCACATTGACAGGCAACTTCAGCGCCACAGCCGTTTTCAGATAGCCCTCAATGCAAAGGCTCTAGACGCAAATATTGGTGTGAGAGCTAATTCAATCAAGGAAACACTGCATGTTGGTGAAGGGCATATTGAAGAAGGATCAGCCGAGTGGTTCTTGTGGGAGAACAACTCCATTTGGCTAACTAACTTCACACACCATCAGGCTTCCAAGCAGCTCTCAAGGAAACTCAGTTTTCACACTCTATGCTTAGTGCCCTTTGAGTTCCTAGGACTGAAATGAAGCTGGGAGATCATCCCAAATAAACGAATGCTCCACATGCGGGTTTCACATGCCACCAACTCCACATTCACAGGCAACTTCAGCGCCACAGCCATTTTCAGATAGCCCTCAATGCAAAGGCTCTAGACACAAATATTGGTGTGAGAGCTAATTCAATCAAGGAAACACTGCATGTTGGTGAAGGGCATATTGAAGAAGGATCAGCCGAGTGGTTCTTGTGGGAGAACAACTCCATTTGGCTCACTAACTTCACACACCATCAGGCTTCCAAACAGCTCTCAAGGAAACTCAGTTTTCACACTCTATGCTTAGTGCCCTTTGAGTGCATTATCTAGGAATGAACCTGGTAGAGCATCCCACACAAACGAATGCTCCACATGCGGGTTTCACATGCCACCAACTCCACATTCACAGGCAACTTCAGCGCCACAGCCGTTTTCAGATAGCCCTCAATGCAAAGGCTCTAGACGCAAATATTGGTGTGAGAGCTAATTCAATCAAGGAAACACTGCATGTTGGTGAAGGGCATATTGAAGAAGAATCATCCGAGTGGTTCTTGTGGGAGAACAACTCCATTTGGCTCACTAACGTCACACACCATCAGGCTTCCAAGCAGCTCTCAAGGAAACTCAGTTTTCACACTCTATGCTTAGTGCTCTTTGTATGGCTAGGACTGAAATGAACCTGGTAGAGCATCCCACACAAACGAATGCTCCACATGCGGGTTTCACATGCCACCAACTCCACATTGACAGGCAACTTCAGCGCCACAGCCGTTTTCAGATAGCCCTCAATGCAAAGGCTCTAGACGCAAATATTGGTGTGAGAGCTAATTCAATCAAGGAAACACTGCATGTTGGTGAAGGGCATATTGAAGAAGGATCAGCCGAGTGGTCCTTGTGGGAGAACAACTCCATTTGGCTAACTAACTTCACACACCATCAGGCTTCCAACCAGCTCTCAAGGAAACTCAGTTTTCAACTCTACGCTTAGTGCCCTTTGAGTTCCTAGGACTGAAAATAAGCTGTGAGAGCATCCCACATAAACGAATGCTCCACTTGCGGGTTTCACATGCCACCAACTCCACATTCACAGGCAACTTCAGCGCCACAGCCATTTTCAGATAGCCCTCAATGCAAAGTCTCTAGACACAAATATTGGTGTGAGAGCTAATTCAATCAAGGAAACACTGCATGTTGGTGAAGGGCATATTGAAGAAGGATCAGCCGAGTGGTTCCTGTGGGAGAACAACTGCATTTGGCTCACTAACTTCACACACCATCAGGCTTCCAAACAGCTCTCAAGGAAACTCAGTTTTCACACTCTATGCTTAGTGCCCTTTGAGTGCATTATCTAGGAATGAACATGGTAGAGCATCCCACACAAACGAATGCTCCACATGCGGGTTTCACATGCCACCAACTCCACATTCACAGGCAACTTCAGCGCCACAGCCGTTTTCAGATAGCCCTCAATGCAAAGGCTCTAGACGCAAATATTGGTGTGAGAGCTAATTCAATCAAGGAAACACTGCATGTTGGTGAAGGGCATATTGAAGAAGGATCAGCCGAGTGGTTCTTGTGGGAGAACAACTCCATTTGGCTCACTAACTTCACACACCATCAGGCTTCCAAGCAGCTCTCAAGGAAACTCAGTTTTCACACTCTACGCTTAGTGCCCTTTGAGTTCCTAGGACTGAAAAGAAGCTGGGAGAGCATCCCACATAAACGAATGCTCCACATGCGGGTTTCACATGCCACCAACTCCACATTCACAGGCAACTTCAGCGCCACAGCCGTTTTCAGATAGCCCTCAATGCAAAGGCTCTAGACACAAATATTGGTGTGAGAGCTAGTTCAATCAAGGAAACACTGCATGTTGGTGAAGGGCATATTGAAGAAGGATCAGCCGAGTGGTTCTTGTGGGAGAACAACTCCATTTGGCTCACTAACTTCACACACCATCAGGCTTCCTACCAGCTCTCAAGGAAACTCAGTTTTCACACTCTACGCTTAGTGCCCTATGAGTGCCTAGGACTGAAATGAAGCTTGGAGAGCATCCCACATAAACGAATGCTCCACATTCGGGTTTCACATGCCACCAACTCCACATTCACAGGCAACTTCAGCGCCACAGCCATTTTCACATAGCCCTCAATGCAAAGGCTCTAGACGCAAATATTGGTGTGAGAGCTAATTCAATCAAGGAAACACTGCATGTTGGTGAAGGGCATATTGAAGAAGAATCAGCCGAGTGGTTCTTGTGGGAGAACAACTCCATTTGGCTCACTAACTTCACACACCATCAGGCTTCCAAGCAGCTCTCAAGGAAACTCAGTTTTCACACTTTATGCTTAGTGCTCTTTGTATGGCTAGGACTGAAATGAACCTGGTAGAGCATCCCACACAAACGAATGCTCCACATGCGGGTTTCACATGCCACCAACTCCACATTCACAGGCAACTTCAGCGCCACAGCCGTTTTCAGATAGCCCTCAATGCAATGGCTCTAGAAGCAAATATTGGTGTGAGAGCTAATTCAATCAAGGAAACACTGCATGTTGGTGAAGGGCATATTGAAGAAGGATCAGCCGAGTGGTTCTTATGGGAGAACAACTCCATTTGGCTAACTAACTTCACACACCATCAGGCTTCCAACCAGCTCTCAAGGAAACTCAGTTTTCACACTCTATGCTTAGTGCCCTTTGAGTTCCTAGGACTGAAAAGAAGCTGGGAGAGCATCCCACATAAACGAATGCTCCACATGCGGGTTTCACATGCCACCAACTCCACATTCACAGGCAACTTCAGCGCCACAGCCGTTTTCAGATAGCCCTCAATGCAAAGGCTCTAGACACAAATATTGGTGTGAGAGATAATTCAATCAAGGAAACACTGCATGTTGGTGAAGGGCATATTGAAGAAGGATCAGCCGAGTGGTTCTTGTGGGAGAACAACTCCATTTGGCTCACTAACTTCACACACCATCAGGCTTCCAAACAGCTCTCAAGGAAACTCAGTTTTCACACTCTATGCTTAGTGCCCTTTGAGTGCATTATCTAGGAATGAACCTGGTAGAGCATCCCACACAAACGAATGCTCCACATGCGGGTTTCACATGCCACCAACTCCACATTCACAGGCAACTTCAGCGCCACAGCCGTTTTCAGATAGCCCTCAATGCAAAGGCTCTAGACGCAAATATTGGTGTGAGAGCTAATTCAATCAAGGAAACACTGCATGTTGGTGAAGGGCATATTGAAGAAGGATCAGACGAGTGGTTCTTGTGGGAGAACAACTCCATTTGGCTCACTAACTTCACACACCATCAGGCTTCCAAGCAGTTCTCAAAGAAACTCAGTTTTCACAGTCTATGCTTAGTGCCCTTTGAGTCCATTATCTAGGAATGAACATGGTAGAGCATCCCACACATACGAATGCTCCACTTGCGGGTTTCACATGCCACCAACTCCACATTCACAGGCAACTTCAGCGCCACAGCCGTTTTCAGATAGCCCTCAATGCAAAGGCTCTAGACGCAAATATTGGTGTGAGAGCTAATTCAATCAAGGAAACACTGCATGTTGGTGAAGGGCATATTGAAGAAGGATCAGCCGAGTGGTTCTTGTGGGAGAACAACTCCATTTGGCTGACTAACTTCACACACCATCAGGCTTCCAAGCAGCTCTCAAGGAAACTCAGTTTTCACACTCTATGCTTAGTGCCCTTTGAGTGCATTGTCTAAGAATGAACCTGGAGTGCATCCCACATAAACGAATGCTCCACTTGCGGGTTTCACATGCCACCAACTCCACATTCACAGGCAACTTCAGCGCCACAGACGTTTTCAGATAGCCCTCAATGCAAAGGCTCTAGACGCAAATATTGGTGTGAGAGCTAATTCAATCAAGGAAACACTGCATGTTGGTGAAGGGCATATTGAAGAAGGATCAGCCGAGTGGTTCTTGTGGGAGAACAACTCCATTTGGCTCACTAACTTCACACACCATCAGGCTTCCAAGCAGCTCTCAAGGAAACTCAGTTTTCACACTCTATGCTTAGTGCCCTTTGAGTGCCTAGGACTGAAATGAAGCTTGGAGAGCATCCCACATAAACGAATGCTCCACATGCGGGTTTCACATGCCACCAACTCCACATTCACAGGCAACTTCAGCGCCACAGCCGTTTTCAGACAGCCCTCAATGCAAAGGCTCTAGACGCAAATATTGGTGTGAGAGCTAATTCAATCAAGGAAACACTGCATGTTGGTGAAGGGCATATTGAAGAAGGATCAGCCGAGTGGTTCTTGTGGGAGAACAACTGCATTTGGCTCACTAACTTCAAACACCATCAGGCTTCCAAGCAGCTCTCAAGGAAACTCAGTTTTCACACTCTATGCTTAGTGCCCTTTGAGTGTCTAGGACTGAAATGAAGCTTGGAGAGCATCCCACATAAACGAATGCTCCACATGCGGGTTTCACATGCCACCAACTCCACATTCACAGGCAACTTCAGCGCCACAGCCGTTTTCAGATAGCCCTCAATGCAAAGGCTCTAGACGCAAATATTGGTGTGAGAGCTAATTCAATCAAGGAAACACTGCATGTTGGTGAAGGGCATATTGAAGAAGGATCAGCCGAGTGGTTCTTGTGGGAGAACAACTCCATTTGGCTCACTAACTTCACACACCATCAGGCTTCCAAGCAGCTCTCAAGGAAACTCAGTTTTCACACTCTACGCTTAGTGCCCTATGAGTGCCTAGGACTGAAATGAACCTGGTAGAGCATCCCACAGAAACGAATGCTCCACATGCGGGTTTCACATGCCACCAACTCCACATTCACAGGCAACTTCAGCGCCACAGCCATTTTCAGATAGCCCTCAATGCAAAGGCTCTAGACACAAATATTGGTGTGAGAGCTAATTCAATCAAGGAAACACTGCATGTTGGTGAAGGGCATATTGAAGAAGGATCAGCCGAGTGGTTCTTGTGGGAGAACAACTCCATTTGGCTCACTAACTTCACACACCATCAGGCTTCCAAACAGCTCTCAAGGAAACTCAGTTTTCACACTCTATGCTTATTGCCCTTTGAGTGCATTATCTAGGAATCAACCTGGTAGAGCATCCCACACAAACGAATGCTCCACATGCGGGTTTCACATGCCACCAACTCCACATTCACAGGCAACTTCAGCGCCACAGCCGTTTTCAGATAGCCCTCAATGCAAAGGCTCTAGATGCAAATATTGGTGTGAGAGCTAATTCAATCAAGGAAACACTGCATGTTGGTGAAGGGCATATTGAAGAAGGATCAGCCGAGTGGTTCTTGTGGGAGAACAACTCCATTTGGCTCACTAACTTCACACACCATCAGGCTTCCAAGCAGCTCTCAAGGAAACTCAGTTTTCACACTCTATGCTTAGTGCCCTTTGAGTGCCTAGGACTGAAATGAAGCTTGGAGAGCATCCCACATAAACGAATGCTCCACATGCGGGTTTCACATGCCACCAACTCCACATTCACAGGCAACTTCAGCGCCACAGCCGTTTTCAGATAGCCCTCAATGCAAAGGCTCTAGACGCAAATATTGGTGTGAGAGCTAATTCAATCAAGGAAACACTGCATGTTGGTGAAGGGCATATTGAAGAAGGATCAGCCGAGTGGTTCTTGTGGGAGAACAACTCCATTTGGCTCACTAACTTCACACACCATCAGGCTTCCAAGCAGCTCTCAAGGAAACTCAGTTTTCACACTCTATGCTTAGTGCCCTTTGAGTGCATTATCTAGGAATGAACATGGTAGAGCAGCCCACACAAACGAATGCTCCACTTGCAGGTTTCACATGCCACCAACTCCACATTCACAGGCAACTTCAGCGCCAGAGCCGTTTTCAGATAGCCCTCAATGCAAAGGCTCTAGACGCAAATATTGGTGTGAGAGCTAATTCAATCAAGGAAACACTGCATGTTGGTGAAGGGCATATTGAAGAAGGATCAGCCGAGTGGTTCTTGTGGGAGAACAACTCCATTTGGCTCACTAACTTCAAACACCATCAGGCTTCCAAGCAGCTCTCAAGGAAACTCAGTTTTCACACTCTATGCTTAGTGCCCTTGAGTGTCTAGGACTGAAATGAAGCTTGGAGAGCATCCCACATAAACGAATGCTCCACATGCGGGTTTCACATGCCACCAACTCCACATTCACAGGCAACTTCAGCGCCACAGCCGTTTTCAGATAGCCCTCAATGCAAAGGCTCTAGACGCAAATATTGGTGTGAGAGCTAATTCAATCAAGGAAACACTGCATGTTGGTGAAGGGCATATGGAAGAAGGATCAGCCGAGTGGTTCTTGTGGGAGAACAACTGTATTTGTCTCAATAACTTCACACACCATCAGGCTTCCAAGCAGCTCTCAAGGAAACTCAGTTTTCACACTCTATGCTTAGTGCCCTTTGTATGGCTAGGACTGAAATGAAGCTGGTAGAGCATCCCACACAAACGAATGCTCCACATGCGGGTTTCAAATGCCACCAACTCCACATTCACAGACAACTTCAGCGCCACAGCCGTTTTCAGATAGCCCTCAATGCAAAGGTTCTAGACGCAAATATTGGTGTGAGAGCTAATTCAATCAAGGAAACACTGCATGTTGGTGAAGGGCATATTGAAGAAGGATCAGCCGAGTGGTTCTTGTGGGAGAACAACTCCATTTGGCTCACTAACTTCACACACCATCAATCTTCCAAGCAGCTCTCAAGGAAACTCAGTTTTCACACTCTATGCTTAGTGCCCTATGAGTGCCTAGGACTGAAAAGAAGCTTGGAGAGCATCCCACATAAACGAATGCTCCACATGCGGGTTTCACATGCCACCAACTCCACATTCACAGGCAACTTCAGCGCCACAGCCGTTTTCAGATAGCCCTCAATGCAAAGGCTCTAGACGCAAATATTGGTGTGAGAGCTAATTCAATCAAGGAAACCCTGCATGTTGGTGAAGGGCATATTGAAGAAGAATCAGCCGAGTGGTTCTTGTGGGAGAACAACTCCATTTGGCTCACTAACTTCACACACCATCAGGCTTCCAAGCAGCTCTCAAGGAAACTCAGTTTTCACACTCTATGCTTAGTGCCCTTTGAGTGCATTATCTAGGAATGAACATGGTAGAGCAGCCCACACAAACGAATGCTCCACGTGCAGGTTTCACATGCCACCAACTCCACATTCACAGGCAACTTCAGCGCCACAGCCGTTTTCAGATAACCCTCAATGCAAAGGCTCTAGACGCAAATATTGGTGTGAGAGCTAATTCAATCAAGGAAACACTGCATGTTGGTGAAGGGCATATGAAAGAAGGATCAGCCGAGTGGTTCTTGTGGGAGAACAACTCTATTTGGCTCAATAACTTCACACACCATCAGGCTTCCAAGCAGCTCTCAAGGAAACTCAGTTTTCACACTCTATGCTTAGTGCTCTTTGTATGGCTAGGACTGAAATGAACCTGGTAGAGCATCCCACACAAACGAATGCTCCACATGCGGGTTTCAAATGCCACCAACTCCACATTCACAGACAACTTCAGCGCCACAGCCGTTTTCAGATAGCCCTCAATGCAAAGGTTCTAGACGCAAATATTGGTGTGAGAGCTAATTCAATCAAGGAAACACTGCATGTTGGTGAAGGGCATATTGAAGAAGGATCAGCCGAGTGGTTCTTGTGGGAGAACAACTCCATTAACTCACTAACTTCACACACCATCAGGCTTCCAAGCAGCTCTCAAGGAAACTCAGTTTTCACACTCTACGCTTAGTGCCCTATGAGTGCCTAGGACTGAAATGAAGCTTGGAGAGCATCCCACACAAACGAATGCTCCACATGCGGGTTTCACATGCCACCAACTCCACATTCACAGGCAACTTCAGCGCCACAGCCGTTTTCAGATAGCCCTCAATGCAAAGGCTCTAGACGCAAATATTGGTGTGAGAGCTAATTCAATCAAGGAAACACTGCAGGTTGGTGAAGGGCATATTGAAGAAGGATCAGCCGAGTGGTTCTTGTGGGAGAACAACTCCATTTGGCTCACTAACTTCACACACCATCAGGCTTCCAAGCAGCTCTCAAGGAAACTCAGTTTTCACACTCTATGCTTAGTGCCCTTTGAGTGCATTATCTAGGAATGAACCTGGTAGAGCATCCTACACAAACGAATGCTCCACATGCGGGTTTCACATGCCACCAACTCCACATTCACAGGCAACTTCAGCGCCACAGCCGTTTTCAGATAGCCCTCAATGCAAAGGCTCTAGACGCAAATATTGGTGTGAGAGCTAATTCAATCAAGGAAACACTGCATGTTGGTGAAGGGCATATTGAAGAAGGATCAGCCGAGTGGTTCTTGTGGGAGAACAACTCCATTTGGCTCAATAACTTCACACACCATCAGGCTTCCAAGCAGCTCTCATGGAAACTCAGTTTTCACACTCTATTCTTATTGCCCTTTGAGTGCATTACCTAGGAATGAACCTGGTAGAGCATACCACACAAACGAATGCTCCACATGCGGGTTTCACATGCCACCAACTCCACATTCACAGACAACTTCAGCGCCACAGCCGTTTTCAGATAGCCCTCAATGCAAAGGCTCTAGACGCAAATATTGGTGTGAGAGCTAATTCAATCAAGGAAACACTGCATGTTGGTGAAGGGCATATTGAAGAAGAATCAGCCGAGTGGTTCTTGTGGGAGAACAACTCCATTTGGCTCACTAACTTCACACACCATCAGGCTTCCAAGCAGCTCTCAAGGAAACTCAGTTTTCACACTCTATGCTTAGTGCCCTTTGAGTGCATTATCTAGGAATGAACATGGTAGAGCAGCCCACACAAACGAATGCTCCACTTGCAGGTTTCACATGCCACCAACTCCACATTCACAGGCAACTTCAGCGCCACAGCCGTTTTCAGATAGCCCTCAATGCAAAGGCTCTAGACGCAAATATTGGTGTGAGAGCTAATTCAATCAAGGAAACACTGCATGTTGGTGAAGGGAATATGAAAGAAGGATCAGCCGAGTGGTTCTTGTGGGAGAACAACTCTATTTGGCTCAATAACTTCACACACCATCAGGCTTCCAAGCAGCTCTCAAGGAAACTCAGTTTTCCCACTCTATGCTTAGTGCCCTTTGTATGGCTAGGACTGAAATGAACCTGGTAGAGCATCCCACACAAACGAATGCTCCACATGCGGGTTTCAAATGCCACCAACTCCACATTCACAGACAACTTCAGCGCCACAGCCGTTTTCAGATAGCCCTCAATGCAAAGGTTCTAGACGCAAATATTGGTGTGAGAGCTAATTCAATCAAGGAAACACTGCATGTTGGTGAAGGGCATATTGAAGAAGGATCAGCCGAGTGGTTCTTGTGGGAGAACAACTCCATTTAGCTCACTAACTTCACACACCATCAGGCTTCCAAGCAGCACTCAAGGAAACTCAGTTTTCACACTCTATGCTTAGTGCCCTTTGAGTGCCTAGGAATGAAATGAAGCTTGGTCAGCATCCCACACAAACGAATGCTCCACATGCGGGTTTCACATGCCACCAACTCCACATTCACAGGCAACTTCAGCGCCACAGCCGTTTTCAGATAGCCCTCAATGCAAAGGCTCTAGACGCAAATATTGGTGTGAGAGCTAATTCAATCAAGGAAACACTGCATGTTGGTGAAGGGCATATTGAAGAAGGATCAGCCGAGTGGTTCTTGTGGGAGAACAACTCCATTTGGCTCACTAACTTCACACACCATCAGGCTTCCAAGCAGCTCTCAAGGAAACTCAGTTTTCACACTCTATGCTTAGTGCCCTTTGAGTGCATTATCTAGGAATGAACCTGGTAGAGCATCCTACACAAACGAATGCTCCACATGCGGGTTTCACATGCCACCAACTCCACATTCACAGGCAACTTCAGCGCCACAGCCGTTTTCAGATAGCCCTCAATGCAAAGGCTCTAGACGCAAATATTGGTGTGAGAGCTAATTCAATCAAGGAAACACTGCATGTTGGTGAAGGGCATATTGAAGAAGGATCAGCCGAGTGGTTCTTGTGGGAGAACAACTCCATTTGGCTCAATAACTTCACACACCATCAGGCTTCCAAGCAGCTCTCATGGAAACTCAGTTTTCACACTCTATTCTTATTGCCCTTTGAGTGCATTACCTAGGAATGAACCTGGTAGAGCATACCACACAAACGAATGCTCCACATGCGGGTTTCACATGCCACCAACTCCACATTCACAGACAACTTCAGCGCCACAGCCGTTTTCAGATAGCCCTCAATGCAAAGGCTCTAGACGCAAATATTGGTGTGAGAGCTAATTCAATCAAGGAAACACTGCATGTTGGTGAAGGGCATATTGAAGAAGAATCAGCCGAGTGGTTCTTGTGGGAGAACAACTCCATTTGGCTCACTAACTTCACACACCATCAGGCTTCCAAGCAGCTCTCAAGGAAACTCAGTTTTCACACTCTATGCTTAGTGCTCTTTGTATGGCTAGGACTGAAATGAACCTGGTAGAGCATCCCACACAAACGAATGCTCCACATGCGGGTTTCACATGCCACCAACTCCACATTCACAGGCAACTTCAGCGCCACAGCCGTTTTCAGATAGCCCTCAATGCAAAGGCTCTAGACGCAAATATTTGTGTGAGAGCTAATTCAATCAAGGAAACACTGCATGTTGGTGAAGGGCATATTGAAGAAGGATCAGCCGAGTGGTTCTTGTGGGAGAACAACTCCATTTGGCTCACTAACTTCAAACACCATCAGGCTTCCAAGCAGCTCTCAAGGAAACTCAGTTTTCACACTCTATGCTTAGTGCCCTTTGAGTGCCTAGGAATGAAATGAAGCTTGGAGAGCATCCCACACAAACGAATGCTCCACATGCGGGTTTCACATGCCACCAACTCCACATTCACAGGCAACTTCAGCGCCACAGCCGTTTTCAGATAGCCCTCAATGCAAAGGATCTAGACGCAAATATTGGTGTGAGAGCTAATTCAATCAAGGAAACACTGCATGTTGGTGAAGGGCATATTGAAGAAGGATCAGCCGAGTGGTTCTTGTGGGAGAACAACTCCATTTGGCTCAATAACTTCACACACCATCAGGCTTCCAAGCAGCTCTCATGGAAACTCAGTTTTCACACTCTATGCTTAGTGCCCTTTGAGTGCATTACCTAGGAATGAACCTGGTAGAGCATACCACACAAACGAATGCTCCACATGCGGGTTTCACATGCCACCAACTCCACATTCACAGACCACTTCAGCGCCACAGCCGTTTTCAGATAGCCCTCAATGCAAAGGCTCTAGACGCAAATATTGGTGTGAGAGCTAATTCAATCAAGGAAACACTGCATGTTGGTGAAGGGCATATTGAAGAAGAATCAGCCGAGTGGTTCTTGTGGGAGAACAACTCCATTTGGCTCACTAACTTCACACACCATCAGGCTTCCAAGCAGCTCTCAAGGAAACTCAGTTTTCACACTCTATGCTTAGTGCCCTTTGAGTGCATTATCTAGGAATGAACCTGGTAGAGCATCCCATACAAACGAATGCTCCACATGCGGGTTTCACATGCCACCAACTCCACACTCACAGGCAACTTCAGCGCCACAGCCGTTTTCAGATAGCCCTCAATGCAAAGGCTCTAGACGCAAATATTGGTGTGAGAGCTAATTCAATCAAGGAAACACTGCATATTGGTGAAGGGCATATTGAAGAAGGATCAGCCGAGTGGTTCTTGTGGGAGAACAACTCCATTTGGCTCACTAACTTCACACACCATCAGGCTTCCAAGCAGCTCTCAAGGAAACTCAGTTTTCACACTCTATGCTTAGTGCCCTTTGTATGGCTAGGACTGAAATGAACCTGGTAGAGCATCCCACACAAACGAATGCTCCACATGCGGGTTTCACATGCCACCAACTCCACATTTACAGGCAAGTTCAGCGCCAAAGCCGTTTTCAGATAGCCCTCAATGCAAAGGCTCTAGACGCAAATATTGGTGTGAGAGCTAATTCAATCAAGGAAACACTGCATGTTGGTGAAGGGCATATTGAAGAAGGATCAGCCGAGTGGTTCTTGTGGGAGAACAACTCCATTTGGCTCAATAACTTCACACACCATCAGGCTTCCAAGCAGCTCTCATGGAAACTCAGTTTTCACACTCTATGCTTAGTGCCCTTTGAGTGCATTACCTAGGAATGAACCTGGTAGAGCATACCACACAAACGAATGCTCCACATGCGGGTTTCACATGCCACCAACTCCACATTCACAGACCACTTCAGCGCCACAGCCGTTTTCAGATAGCCCTCAATGCAAAGGCTCTAGACGCAAATATTGGTGTGAGAGCTAATTCAATCAAGGAAACACTGCATGTTGGTGAAGGGCATATTGAAGAAGAATCAGCCGAGTGGTTCTTGTGGGAGAACAACTCCATTTGGCTCACTAACTTCACACACCATCAGGCTTCCAAGCAGCTCTCAAGGAAACTCAGTTTTCACACTCTATGCTTAGTGCCCTTTGAGTGCATTATCTAGGAATGAACCTGGTAGAGCATCCCATACAAACGAATGCTCCACATGCGGGTTTCACATGCCACCAACTCCACACTCACAGGCAACTTCAGCGCCACAGCCGTTTTCAGATAGCCCTCAATGCAAAGGCTCTAGACGCAAATATTGGTGTGAGAGCTAATTCAATCAAGGAAACACTGCATATTGGTGAAGGGCATATTGAAGAAGGATCAGCCGAGTGGTTCTTGTGGGAGAACAACTCCATTTGGCTCACTAACTTCACACACCATCAGGCTTCCAAGCAGCTCTCAAGGAAACTCAGTTTTCACACTCTATGCTTAGTGCCCTTTGTATGGCTAGGACTGAAATGAACCTGGTAGAGCATCCCACACAAACGAATGCTCCACATGCGGGTTTCACATGCCACCAACTCCACATTTACAGGCAAGTTCAGCGCCAAAGCCGTTTTCAGATAGCCCTCAATGCAAAGGCTCTAGACGCAAATATTGGTGTGAGAGCTAATTCAATCAAGGAAACACTGCATGTTGGTGAAGGGCATATTGAAGAAGGATCAGCCGAGTGGTTCTTGTGGGAGAACAACTCCATTTGGCTCACTAACTTCACACACCATCAGGCTTCCAAGCAGCTCTCAAGGAAACTCAGTTTTCACACTCTATGCTTAGTGCTCTTTGTGTGCCTAGGACTGAAATGAAGCTTGGTCAGCATCCCACACAAACGAATGCTCCACATGCGGGTTTCACATGCCACCAACTCCACATTCACAGGCAACTTCAGCGCCACAGCCGTTTTCAGATAGCCCTCAATGCAAAGGCTCTAGATGCAAATATTGGTGTGAGAGCTAATTCAATCAAGGAAACACTGCATGTTGGTGAAGGGCATATTGAAGAAGGATCAGCCGAGTGGTTCTTGTGGGAGAACAACTCCATTTGGCTCACTAACTTCACACACCATCAGGCTTCCAAGCAGCTCTCAAGGAAACTCAGTTTTCACACTCTATGCTTTGTGCCGTTTGAATGCATTATCTAGGAATGAACCTGGTAGAGCATCCCACACAAACGAATGCTCCACATGCGGGTTTCACATGCCACCAACTCCACATTCACAGGCAACTTCAGCGCCACCGCCGTTTTCAGATAGCCCTCAATGCAAAGGCTCTAGACGCAAATATTGGTGTGAGAGATAATTCAATCAAGGAAACACTGCATGTTGGTGAAGGGCATATTGAAGAAGGATCAGCCGAGTGGTTCTTGTGGGAGAACAACTCCATTTGGCTCACTAACTTCACACACCATCAGACTTCCAAGCAGCTCTCAAGGAAACTCAGTTTTCACACTCGATGCTTTGTGACCTTTGTATGGCTAGGACTGAAATAAACCTGGTAGAGCATCCCACACAAACGAATGCTCCACATGCGGGTTTCACATGCCACCAACTCCACATTCACAGGCAACTTCAGCGCCACAGCCGTTTTCAGATAGCCCTCAATGCAAAGGCTCTAGACGCAAATATTGGTGTGAGAGCTAATTCAATCAAGGAAACACTGCATGTTGGTGAAGGGCATATGAAAGAAGGATCAGCCGAGTGGTTCTTGTGGGAGAACAACTCCATTTGGCTCAATAACTTCACACACCATCAGGCTTCCAAGCAGCTCTCAAGGAAACTCAGTTTTCCCACTCTATGCTTAGTGCCCTTTGAATGGCTAGGACTGAAATGAAGCTGGTAGAGCATCCCACACAAACGAATGCTCCACATGCGGGTTTCAAATGCCACCAACTCCACATTCACAGACAACTTCAGCGCCACAGGCGTTTTCAAATAGCCCTCAATGCAAAGGTTCTAGACGCAAATATTGGTGTGAGAGCTAATTCAATCAAGGAAACACTGCATGTTGGTGAAGGGCATATTGAAGAAGGATCAGCCGAGTGGTTCTTGTGGGAGAACAACTCCATTTAGCTCACTAACTTCACACACCATCAGGCTTCCAAGCAGCTCTCAAGGAAACTCAGTTTTCACACTCTATGCTTAGTGCCCTTTGAGTGCCTAGGAATGAAATGAAGCTTGGAGATCATCCCACACAAACGAATGCTCCACATGCGGGTTTCACATGCCACCAACTCCACATTCACAGGCAACTTCAGCGCCACAGCCGTTTTCAGATAGCCCTCAATGCAAAGGCTCTAGACGCAAATATTGGTGTGAGAGCTACTTCAATCAAGGAAACACTGCATGGTGGTGAAGGGCATATTGAAGAAGGATCAGCCGAGTGGTTCTTGTGGGAGAACAACTCCATTTGGCTCACTAACTTCACACACCATCAGGCTTCCAAGCAGCTCTCAAGGAAACTCAGTTTTCACACTCTATGCTTAGTGCCCTTTGAGTGCATTATCTAGGAATGAACCTGGTAGAGCATCCTACACAAACGAATGCTCCACATGCGGGTTTCACATGCCACCAACTCCACATTCACAGGCAACTTCAGCGCCACAGCCGTTTTCAGATAGCCCTCAATGCAAAGGCTCTAGATGCAAATATTGGTGTGAGAGCTAATTCAATCAAGGAAACACTGCATGTTGGTGAAGGGCATATTGAAGAAGGATCAGCCGAGTGGTTCTTGTGGGAGAACAACTCCATTTGGCTCACTAACTTCACACACCATCAGGCTTCCAAGCAGCTCTCAAGGAAACTCAGTTTTCACACTCTATGCTTAGTGCCGTTTGAATGCATTATCTAGGAATGAACCTGGTAGAGCATCCCACACAAACGAATGCTCCACATGCGGGTTTCACATGCCACCAACTCCACATTCACAGCCAACTTCAGCGCCACAGCCATTTTCAGATAGCCCTCAATGCAAAGGCTCTAGACGCAAATATTGGTGTGAGAGCTAATTCAATCAAGGAAACACTGCATGTTGGTGAAGGGCATATTGAAGAAGGATCAGCCGAGTGGTTCTTGTGGGAGAACAACTCCATTTGGCTCACTAACTTCACACACCATCAGGCTTCCAAGCAGCTCTCAAGGAAACTCAGTTTTCACACTCTATGCTTAGTGCCCTTTGTATGGCTAGGACTGAAATGAACCTGGTAGAGCATCCCACACAAACGAATGCTCCACATGCGGGTTTCACATGCCACCAACTCCACATTCACAGGCAACTTCAGCGCCACAGCCGTTTTCAGATAGCCCTCAATGCAAAGGCTCTAGACGCAAATATTGGTGTGAGAGCTAATTCAATCAAGGAAACACTGCATGTTGGTGAAGGGCATATTGAAGAAGGATCAGCCGAGTGGTTCTTGTGGGAGAACAACTCCATTTGGCTCACTAACTTCAC
Source organism: Ochotona princeps (assembly GCF_030435755.1). Taxonomy (NCBI): domain Eukaryota; kingdom Metazoa; phylum Chordata; class Mammalia; order Lagomorpha; family Ochotonidae; genus Ochotona; species Ochotona princeps. The sequence continues at coordinate 1,422 of NW_026696846.1, read as the reverse complement.
ACACCATCAGGCTTTCAAGCAGCTCTCAAGGAAACTCAGTTTTCACACTCTATGCTTAGTGCCCTTTGAGTGCATTATCTAGGAATGAACCTGGTAGAGCATCCCACACAAACGAATGCTCCACATGCGGGTTTCACATGCCACCAACTCCACACTCACAGGCAACTTCAGCGCCACAGCCGTTTTCAGATAGCCCTCAATGCAAAGGCTCTAGACGCAAATATTGGTGTGAGAGCTAATTCAATCAAGGAAACACTGCATGTTGGTGAAGGGCATATTGAAGAAGGATCAGCCGAGTGGTTCTTGTGGGAGAACAACTCCATTTGGCTCACTAACTTCACACACCATCAGGCTTCCAAGCAGCTCTCAAGGAAACTCAGTTTTCACACTCTATGCTTAGTGCCCTTTGTATGGCTAGGACTGAAATGAACCTGGTAGAGCATCCCACACAAACGAATGCTCCACATGCGGGTTTCACATGCCACCAACTCCACATTTACAGGCAACTTCAGCGCCAAAGCCGTTTTCAGATAGCCCTCAATGCAAAGGCTCTAGACGCAAATATTGGTGTGAGAGCTACTTCAATCAAGGAAACACTGCATGTTGGTGAAGGGCATATTGAAGAAGGATCAGCCGAGTGGTTCTTGTGGGAGAACAACTCCATTTGGCTCACTAACTTCACACACCATCAGGCTTCCAAGCAGCTCTCAAGGAAACTCAGTTTTCACACTCTATGCTTAGTGCTCTTTGTGTGCCTAGGACTGAAATGAAGCTTGGTCAGCATCCCACACAAACGAATGCTCCACATGCGGGTTTCACATGCCACCAACTCCACATTCACAGGCAACTTCAGCGCCACAGCCGTTTTCAGATAGCCCTCAATGCAAAGGCTCTAGACGCAAATATTGGTGTGAGAGCTAATTCAATCAAGAAAACACTGCATGTTGGTGAAGGGCATATTGAAGAAGGATCAGCCGAGTGGTTCTTGTGGGAGAACAACTCCATTTAGCTCACTAACTTCACACACCATCAGGCTTCCAAGCAGCTCTCAAGGAAACTCAGTTTTCACACTCTATGCTTAGTGCCCTTTGAGTGCCTAGGACTGAAATGAAGCTTGGAGAGCATCCCACATAAACGAATGCTCCACATGCGGGTTTCACATGCCACCAACTCCACATTCACAGGCAACTTCAGCGCCACAGCCATTTTCAGACAGCCCTCAATGCAAAGGCTCTAGACGCAAATATTGGTGTGAGAGCTAATTCAATCAAGGAAACACTGCATGTTGGTGAAGGGCATATTGAAGAAGGATCAGCCGAGTGGTTCTTGTGGGAGAACAACTCCATTTGGCTCACTAACTTCACACACCATCAGGCTTCCAAGCAGCTCTCAAGGAAACTCAGTTTTCACACTCTATGCTTA